>NC_056737.1:798813674-799086174 GCF_019279795.1 Protopterus annectens | reverse complement strand
TAGGCTGTATGTAATAATAAAGCTGTAAGGGCTAAGAGTTTGTCTGACAACTGGTAGTTCTGTAATGTGTCCACTGTGTTGGTTCAAGATGGGCAAATAAATTCCCCTTTCCCTTTTTAATTGGACTTCTTCAATTAAGTCCTGAATTAGGGTGACGGGGTAGCCTCTTTTCAAGAATAAGTCTCTCATAAAGGCACATTCTTCCTGAAAATCATGGTCTTTAGTGACCATCCTCGCAGCTCTAACTAGTTGGCCCTTTATTACAGATTTTTTGTGTGTAAAGGGGTGACAGCTAGAGTACTGCAAGAAAGAATTAGAGTATGTGTCCTTACAAAATATTTTTGCTATGAAGCATGCATTGCTCATGCCTTTAATTAGATCTACATCCAAGTATGCTATTCTATCTTGTGCAAAACATGATGTAAATTTGAGGAATTCTGATGTAGAGTTGAAAAATTCAACCATTCCTTGTGCAACTTGTATGTCCCCCTTAACTAAAATAAATATGTCATCCAAGAAACGTGTGTACAATTGAATTTTCTCTTGGATGTATGAGTTAGACATAACATACTCCCTCTCCCAAAACGCCATTACCAAACTGGCCACGCTGGCCCCACAGGGGGAGCCCATGGCCACATCTATTTTTTGAAGGTAGTACTTGTTGTTAAATGTTACATAGTTGCATGACAGGATTATGTCCAAGAGTTCCTCAGCCAACTTAATCTCATAACATGGTGCTTCTTTTTGTCTCATTATAGAGGCCACCCATTCAATTGCTTCCACGTGGGGAATGGAGGAATAAAGGTCCTTGACATCTATAGTGAGGAAATTAAATTCCTCACTAAATGTGGTCCTATTAATTTCCTCTAAAAATGACCATGAATCTTTAGAAATCTGCCTTTCACTTTTGATGTAATTTTTCAAAATATTATCAACAGCTTTTGCACATGCATATGTCATGCTGTTTCTTGCGTCAACTAGTGGTCGCATAGGTGGGTTATCCTAGCTTTTATAAACATGTCATTGATGTAAGACCTAATACTAGAGTATCCAATATTTAATTCATTCTTGGATACTTCCACATAAGTGTCAGTGTTAACTATATCCATCATCCTGTTATTATAATCTTCGTAGGTCATCACCACAAGGCCACCCCCCCTTCTCTGGTTCCATAATTCTTATTGGAAAATTTTGAAAAGATTCCAACATGTCTTTTTCTTCTTTGTTAATGTTGAATACACTTGTGTTTCCTGATAAGGACTTTCCTGTAACATAACATATGTCTAGTTCACAAAGTTGGTCAAACAGTGCTATTGTGGGGTGTAAGGGTGGGTGATAAGTACTAGGGATATAATATTCCCCCCTCGCACATATTTGTTGTCCCATTAGTGCACATAAATTCACTTTCCTCACAAACATTTTTAGTTCAACCAAAGTTTTTGCTAAATTAGCTTGTGTGGAAGGTACAAAGGTGAATCCCTTAGCCAATAACTCCACTAGTTCAGTGGAAAAACAAACTCAGAGTAGTTAAATATTTTAAAGTCCAAACTACAATTATAGATTACCTTACATTCATGTGTGGTATTTAGTTCTATGTCCATACTGTCCTGGTTTAGTTCCACCTGTTCCTGGTTTTGCTCCGGGCTTTCTGACCCATTCATGTGCATGGTTCAAAGCTCTGTTCTGAAAATTTGAGCTATTAGTTGTCTGAGGTTGTTTGTTGTTTCTCATGTTGTTGGCTAGGCATTCACTCCGACGTACAGAGTCCGACAAATTGCCCACACTACCTGCACTTGTAGAACTCGTATCTTCTGCTACTTCTTCCCTCCTTTCTTCCCCCACAGTCTCAAATGGGCTTGCTAAGAAATTTCCTTGAGATTCTGGTGGTTTTGGATAAGCTGTTCCATTATTGTAATCCTTAATATCACGGTTCAACTTTTTAATTTTAGTTGCATTTATTTTTGACACATACTGGTCTATACTCCTATAGATCCGCTCATATTCAAAGCGGTATCTCTGAAAATCTATGTCTTTTAATGTCATTGTCCAGCTTGCTTGTCTCTTTTAACAAGCCGTTCACTGCCTCTTGGTAGTGTTTACACATCAACTCCAAAAGTTCAAACCCATGCTTGTCGAATAATTTAATAAAGTCACAGTGAACGGGAGACCCTTCGGCAAGCCCCGTTGGGTATTGTCATGATCTAAGCCCCTTTGGTATGACCTTCAGACATGAACATTCTTGAAAATATGCTATTTCAAGTTGAATTTTCCTTAGTTTCACTAACTTCTGGTAATTTTGTTGTAAAATCAACTCTGTCTTTGCTCAGTTGTTCATGTATATTATTTGTAGTTGATTGGGCAAAGTGAAACGGCCTCCCTATCCATAATGCAAAGTCTGGGACCCCTATAGGCTCCAAAGGACCAGACTGGTGGTTCTGTTGCTGCCCTGAACCATTACCAGTATTAACAGATGTATTACTGAGTTGTGCAACGTTGTTGGCCCTATTCGGTCCGTTAGTACATCTTCCCTGGTCCATTTGTTCTGTCATAGTCATCCCACTCCCCCCTGTGGGCTGCTCCAAGTTCTCCATTCCATTTCTGATGGAACTTACACTGTCCATTGAGGTAGGGTTTTGCATAGGTTGTTGTGACTTGGCCACCCTGTCGAGTCTTTGGGATAAACTATCCACTTTTTGTGTGAGCATCTCGATCAATATTGACAAATTACCCATATTATCTGGTTGAGTAGATGTGGGCAATAGACTGGGGGTCGCTTCAGCATCCATCCACCACAAAAGACAAACTTGTAAAAATGTAAACACTGCAAGAAATTCCAAAAACGCCAAAGCAGTGCAAGTCAAATCGCACAAAACACGACCTCTTTCCACACAGATGCAGGAAACAATTTTATTAAGCTTTAACAATGCTTTTCGTTGTTTACAAAAAACAACTTCTTCAGATAAAAACATTTTAAAACACTGGGGTTTAAATTCCCCTCCTTCCTATCACATGTTTAAAAACAGTTATATGAGTGGCTATCCATTTCTTGCTTAGAAAGCAAACTCCACCTCCCTTCAAATAAAACAAACAGTTCTACTATATTGTAAACATCAAAGAACATTAGTTACATACATAAACCTACCTAATAAATAAAAACATTTCTAAAAAATGTTTACAAAAAAGTATTTTCTTTAAAAATATTGTATTGTGAAGCGTATATTTATAAACATCTGTACAAAATATGTTTTAAAGCATGTGTTTGTATGTATCCAAGCAGTATAAAAAATATTAATGAAAATAAAAAGAAAATATTTTGAAACTTTTTATACTGCTTGGATACATACAAACGCATGCTTTAAAACATATTTTGTACAGATGTTTATAAATATACCTTCACAATGCAATATTTTTAAAGAAAATACTTTTTAGTAAACATTTTTTAGAAATGTTTTTATTTATTTATTAGATAGGTTTACGTATGCAACTAATGTTCTTTGATGTTTACAATATAGTAGAACTCTTTGTTTTATTTGAAGGGAGGTGGAGTTTGCTTTCTAAGCAAGAAATGGATAGCCATTCATATTACTCTTTTTAAACATGTGATAGGAAGGAGGGGAATTTAAACCCCAGTGTTTTAAAATGTTTTTATCTGAAGAAGTTGTTTTTTGTAAACAACAAAAAGCATTGTTAAAGCTTAATAAAATTGTTTCCTGCATCTGTGTGGAAAGAGGTCATGTTTTGGGCAATTTGACTTGCACTGCTTTGGCATTTTTGGAATTTCTTGCAGTGTTTACATTTTTACAAGTTTGTCTACATTGTATTTGATGTTGAATTGGAATAGATGACAAATCTAAGTACCTGTGAGAAAGCCGTATAGGCAAAATAGAAAATGAGAGCAACATTAGTTTTTCTTTACTATTATTATTATTTTTTTTTTTTTACTATTTTTATCCTTCAAAGACCGGCCATTTCTTGTTGTGCATCTCTTTAAGCTGACAAGAGTCCAATCCATATTTTCTGATTGATCAAAAAGTTTCTTTTTCTAAGAAAAGTCCACTGCATCTTCAGGTAAAAAAGATCCTAATTCTGGCTGGAAAAATTAGCTGAGCTTTAATGTTTAGCTTCTTTAACTCTTTTTATGAATGGAATATATGCTTTTCTTTTGGTCATAACAGATGCAGTATAGCCATTGACAAACCTAATAATGTTGTTTATTTTTATCAGAGAATTAGCCAAGCAGTCTTCAGTAACAGGTCCTTGTCTTGGCTGGAGAGAAATTTTACAATAATAGATCAGGGACCGGAGGATTTTTCTTCAAAGAAGAAGTTGATAGAGATCTAAGGACTCTCTCAATACCAAAAGAGAGAGCTTCTGGTATGTTTAGAATTTTAGGCATCCAGTTAGTTAAAAACTGCAACATATTGTCTCCTTCTTCCTTTTCTAGTATTCCATATAGCCTAATATTATTTCTTCTAGATCTACTTTCTAGGTGTTCTATTTTTACCATAAGCAAAGTATTTTGTTTCAACAGGAATTTGGTGTGATTCTCACTCTCTGTCATTCTATCTAGGTCATTTAATGTGTCTTCTATTGATGAGATCTGAACAGATTGTTGTTTTATTTCTGTTTTAAACCTTGGAATCTTCATTGTATTGTCTATTTTGATCTCAAGTTTATCACATTTAACAGAAAGCTCCTGTATACTGCCAATATAGACTGTTGTTCCTTTTTCACTGAGTTGTCTTGAGAGTTCACTTTTTGAGTGGCTCATTCTGTCACAACAACCAATAAAACTTCTGACAGGAAAAAATCAAAGGAAAAACATAAAAACTTGATTTTTCTTTCAAATAGTTGCCCAAGTTTATTTAAAAGACTCAAAATGTATAACAAAATATGTTTTTGTTAAGTTTGTATAATAAAATCCTGTCAGAAAAAGAAAAGAAAGCAGAGCTAAGACTTTGTGCTGTTAGTTTGCTGTCTTGGCCATACTCCCAGTAAACAGAATTCTTAGTGTGTTCTTGCAGTTCACTTCAAAGCAGTGAGGAAATGTACAACACACATAATATGGTAGTGGTGATGGAAGGTCTGCACCTCATTGAAGGTTGTGCGTTAGGGTTGGCAACTCAGCACGTAAAAATCAACTGCCAATCATTAGTGCACCGGAGTTCCGCTGTGGCGACCCCTAACCTGGAAAAGCCAAAAGACATAACAAAATGAATGCCCTTCAGTAAGACACAGATCAATTCACCTGCAGTCTACGAATGACTTTGCCTCCAAGTCAGTGCTGTCTTTCCTAATTACCTCTCAGATGTAGTGTCCATAAGAAGCTTCACAGTTTTCAGCATTAAGCTTCAGAGTTTGTTTACAAACTTTAGCACACTGCTCATTTGTTGCATCAGTACTGTTTACTTGCACAATTCAGTGCTTCTCTGATTTGAATTACATATCTCCAAGCTCATTTGTTGATTATCTGATATTTGTTTTACTGCTAAAAAATTTAGTTTTACAAGGCCTGATATAAACTTTAAAAGCCTGTCCATTCTGGCAGAATCCCTTCTACTGCATTAGACAGCATCAGTTGCCCTAACATTGGACCTAGTAACATCAGCTGATCTGGAGTAATCTCACAAAAGCTGAGATGGTCCTGAAATCTTCCTTTTTTGTATTTTGTCAAAATCAGCCACCCAGTGCATCTGTGGTCATAATGAACTACTGTTTTAGGTTTTTTCAGGCTTGTGTCTTTGGAAAGATGTCTCATTCTGAGGTTGGTTGCTCCCTTTAGCCACTGTCAGGTTAAATTGAATTAATTTTTTTTCATTTAAATGTAGTTTTTTTCAGTGTGATTTTAGTAAAAATGATAAGCATTACTGGTCATGTGCACAACACTGTCATCAAAACTGAAAAAAAAGATGAAGAGAAGATGTCTGTAGGGATTAAAAGAAATGTGAGAGGTATTTTATGGAGATGGAGCCACCATGAAGCAAAAAATAATCGCTAATCTGTTCTGTGACTTTGGAAAACACATATACGTTGTGAACTGAAAGCTGTATAACAACAGAAGAAGTGGTCTTAGGGTTATGCAATCAGTATTTGAAGCAACCTGAGATGTCTGATGAGATTTTTTTGAGTTTTTGAAAGAAAAGTATGATTCATTGTTGCCACTGCAGTAGTGAATGGTGGATGTAAGTAATACATCAGTGGAGCTGAGCAGCCAAACTATGTATGCTGAGCAGAAGATAAGACAAAAGGGCATAATTTTGGCCTCAGTGGTACTTTGGGGGGAGGAGTATTGGACTGGAATTTATAAAAATCAAGATGGTGCAATGCACTTTTTTTTGGCAACAGTGCAGAGAGGCTGCATGGTTGACCAGAAATTATTCTGTATTAGGTTTACTACCTGGCAAGTACAGTTTTTGTCACTGCTGTGGCAGCCTGGAAAAAAGGACAATGGTGAAAGAAGTACAGCATTTGTGGATCGTGAGTCCTATGCAATAAACGGTGCTATTGTCACATGCCATCAAAAAGCAGAGATAGTAAAAACTAAGGTACAGGCTGCTATTGCCAGCAGTGTTTTTTTTCTGTTAAGAATGCAGCCATTTACTGACTTCCAAGATGACTGCAAACTGAGTAACAGCTTAATTTCAGCTCTCCCAGTGTGAAAACAGAAACTCAGAAAAGAGAACCAGTAAATTTGTCTCTTTGGGTAAATTTCAGTAACTGGCTAGTAAGTGCACTGCCTAAATGCCAGCAAAAAAGAAATTCAGAGAACCTGAAAGAAAATTAATCATAAAAGGTGAGGAGAAAACACTGACAAGGAAGAATTCTGTGGCTGTTCATCAAAAAGCAGTGCAAGCTTGAGCTCTTGTGAAAGACATGACTTTCAGTAATCTAGAAAAAAAATAAGTCTAATGTATTCAGATTTTATTATAATCAATGAAACACTGAATGAGTATATCAAATCAAATAACACAAGGCTGGAAAATATGGAAAAAACGTTAAACAGATATTCAGATGAGGTGATAAAACTGCAAAAATCAGAGGTTGAAATGAGGAAAAGTCTGGCTGAGTATGAGACTGCTCAAGAAGAGATGTTTCAAAAAAATAACAGAATTAGAGGGCAGCGCACATAGGGAAAATCTGAGATTTTCTACTGTACCAGTGAAGCTGGAAGGAACAGACTGTATTAATTTTATGAAAGCACAAATAAGCAACTGCACTGCAGGAGTTGTTAACTGAAAGGGCACATTGTGTGTATGCTCCAAACCTGGCCATGAGAAAGCAACCTAGACCTTTAATAGTAAAGATGCAATCTTAGCACAGAGAGAGTGGATTATGAAAAAAACTGTGGCAGAAGGACAAAGTAATAAAAGTGGGAGACATTAGAGTGTTTGTGAAAAATGATTACTCACTGTACACCAGTCAGAAGAGGAGTAAATACATTCCAGTGATCAGGGAATGTCAAGAAGCAGTCATAAGATTCAAGCTGCTTTATCCACCCATTTTCAGAATATTATTTTCTGGATGGTAAAATAATTTTTAATGCACTTAACACATTAAGGAGGAAATACAACAGTTAGTCCAAGAAAAAAAAATAGCTATAAAAAAGAGCGATTCCACCTCTTGTTCTTCTGGTAATAAAGCCCATAGAGAGACTGTGCCAGTGAAAAGTACAGTTTTGTACCTACCATAAATGTAGATGTTCGAAGATCCACATTGCTGCAGTCCTTACACTTGATATCCTCAGTCCTATCTTGCCCCAGATGTCAGAAGACCCTAAAAGAAAGGTCAAAACCAAAAGACAACAAACCACCAAGCAACCACCCTGCACTAACAATATGTACAATATATACAATAAATACAATATTTACAATCCACCCCACCGCCTCTACAAACCGCTCTAAAAACAGAGGGAAGGAGCTGTACTATGTTCTTCATCTCACATTGCTGCAGTCCTTAAGAATCCCAAAGCAGAGGTAAGGGAGGATGGCAAAACTATAAAGCAGCAGGAGCTGCCAAAATGCCCTGTAAAATAGCAGTGGCAAAACCAGCCCTAGATTTAGAGTAAAGTGGAAGGTGATAATGCTTAGAGAAAGTATGCACTGAACTCCAAGTAGCTGCCTCCAAAATATCCTTAGTTGCCACCCGGCAGTAGCCCTAGTGGAATGAGGCCTAATCCCAGCTGGAATCTCCTTACCATGATGGGAATAACAGAAAGCAATGCAAAACCCAATCCACTTAGAAATAGTTTGTTTTGACACAGGCTTGCCCTGAGAACTCAAAGCAAAAGAAACAAATAACTGCTGAGACTGCCTGAACCCTTTAGTCCTGCTCAAATAATAACGAACTGCCTGTGAACATCTAAAGTGTGCAAAATCTTTTCCCCTTTATTTTGGGGATTTGCATAAAAAGTAGGCAAATGAATAGTTTGGTTTAAAGCCACACTAGAAACCACTTTAGGCATAAAGGAAGGATTAGTAAAGATACCCTATCCTTATGGAAAATTAAGAAAGGCTCAACTGCCATAAGGGCCTGTAATTCAGAAACCCTTCAGAGGTAATGGCCAACAAAAAGCAGTCTTCCATGATAAATATTTCAACTCAGCCAGGCTCAAAAGGTTGTAGAGTGAGTTTCTCCAACACAAAATTGAGGTCCCAAGCAGGAGTAGGGGGTCTTATATTCTTTGCCCTCTAAGAAATTGCTTGAACAAAGGATGAGAAAACAATGGTGGGTCACAGTCATAGTGAGCAGAAATTGCTGCAGCATGAACCTTAATAGAAGAGAAGGACAAACCTTTGTCCAGTAACTCAGTAAGATATTGAAGAGCCCCACTTAAATTAGGCTCAGAAACATCAAATTCCTTTGCTGCACTCCAAAATAAAAATCTCTTCCATTTATCCTTCTGGCTTCCAAAATAACATTCAAAACTTGCTGTGGAAGTTGAGACCCTCCAGAGTTCAAAACAGAATATGCCAGGCTGTTAGGTGAAGAGAGTGAAGTTTGACATTGAGTAAATGACTGTTCTCCTGAGACAGTAGGTGTGGAATCAAGGCAAAGGCCATGGAGGTTCTTGTACCAGACTTCTCAGTAATGGGTACCAGTGCTGTCGAGGCCAATCTGGAGCTATTAAAATCATCTTTGGCTTGTCCTGTCTGACCTTTAGGAGTACCTTTGGGAGGAGAGGCAGAGGTGGAAAGGCATACACATGAAGATTGCTCCAATTGAAAGAAAGAGCATCCACTTTCCAGGCTGTGGGATGAAACCTTTTGTGCAAAACTTTGGCAGCTGGTAGTTTAGTGGAGAAGCGAACAGATCTATGTCTGGAGTTCCCCATGACACTGTCAATTTCTGAAATACATGAGGATCCATCAACACATCTGCTAAGGAGTTCTGTGCAGAAACCTTGCCTGAAGATTTAGCTGTAAACTTAGAGCAGTCTCCCACAAAATCATTGCTTGCCTGCATAGAGGATAAGAATGTGTTCCCCTTGCTTGTTGATGTACCACATGACAGTTGTGTTGTCTGTTAGAATCAACACCTGCCCTGGAAGAAGTAAATCCTTGAAAGCTATTAATGCAAATGGACTGCTAACATCTCCTTCAAGTTGATATGTAGATGTTGTAGTCTGGCAGGCCACGTGTCTTGTATCCACTCTCCATTTAGATGAGCTCCCAAGCTTTGTCTGAGGCATCTGTCATTAGAATCTGACTCGCCTCTGGCCGCCTCTGGTCACAGAGAGTCCCTTGTTTAGGTGACATTCCTGAGCCCACCACAAAAATTCCTTTTGAATGCAAGGTATTATCTGAATGACAGTGTCCATATCCATACATTTTGAGATACCATTGTAGCTTCCTCATATGCAGTTTGGCATTGGGAAGCACTAGAATACAAGATGCCATGAACCCCAAGGCTTGAAGGACTGTCCTTGCAGTCAGCCTGGACTGATGAGACAATTGATGGAAGTAAAGGGAAAGATTCTTTTGTTTGTCCGGGGTCAAAAAGGACATCTGGGATGCTGTATTCAGTCTCACACCCAGAAAGCACATGTCCTGAGAGGGTACTAGACTGGACTTTATTTTGTTCACAGAATACCCCAGGCATCTTAGCACTGCTATCACATATTGCAAATGATGAAGAAGTTCGTCCCTTCCTTGAGCCAGAATCAGGCAATCATCCAAATAAGGGTAAATCTGTATTCCTTTTAGCCTGAAGAAAGCTATCACTGGAGCCAGAACTTTTGTGAACACTCTGGGCGCAGTAGATAAGCCAAAGGGCAATGCAGAGAACTGATAATGTGAAGTCCCAGCCATACTTCCTGCAACTGGGCCTGATAGGAACATGAAGGTAAGCTTCCTTGAGATCCAGAGTCACCATCCAGTGATCTTTGCCCAGCAGAGGTAAAAGCTGTTGTAACGTCAACATTTTGAACTTGGGAATGTCCAGATAAGTGTTGAGGATAGATAAATCCAAAATTGGTAACCTTGGTGTATGATATCCAATACCCATCTGTCTTGGGTAATTAAATTTTTTCCTTGAAAAAAGTGCCAACCTTCTTCCCAAAGGTGTGCCAGACGAGAAGGCTCTGGCAGCTGAAAAGGTAGGTCATTGGGCCAAGACTGTGCAGGTGAACTCCTGTTCTAGGCCTGAAAGAGCCCTGAGCTCTGCCAACAGTCTGCATAGACTTAGCCTTGTCTTCCATTTTCTTTAAGACTGTCTCCACAGGTGACCCAAACAACACATCAGACTGTAAAGGA
This sequence comes from Protopterus annectens, assembly GCF_019279795.1. Classification (NCBI taxonomy): domain Eukaryota; kingdom Metazoa; phylum Chordata; order Ceratodontiformes; family Protopteridae; genus Protopterus; species Protopterus annectens. The sequence continues at coordinate 799,075,423 of NC_056737.1, read as the reverse complement.
GCATCTAAAATCCTTGTCTTAACATGGTCAGATAAAAGAACTGACCCAGTGGCAGCCACCCTAGATGAGGCCTGTACAGCATCAAAACCACATTGCAAAGAATGCTTACCCACCTGTTCAGAAACATACACCAAATCCTGTAATTCCTTACACTCAATACCTTCCGCCAGAGCATCTACCTTAGACTTCAATTGAGAAAGCAGATAGTTTTGGTATTTCAACATGTGAAACTGGCAATTCAAAGCCCTCATAGCTAAGGTGGAAGACGTATAGACTTTCTTTCCCCATCTATCCAAAGCCCTGGCCTCTTTATCTGGAGGAACCGGATTTTTACAACAGAAGCCTTGACACCCTTAGGCCCTTGACTAACAGTTTCTGGGTCCACTCTTAAAAGATATTTATGAGCTTCAGGCACCCTGTAATACCTATCCGGTTTAACAGGAGCAGGAGGCACAGAATCAGGATTAAGAGAAGCCTCTGCAAACACATCTTCCACAACATCCAGAACAGGAGGTATAGCCAAAGGCCTATGCTGGGGTAAACAAAATTCCCTAAGCCTTTTCCTGGAATCAGAGAAGTCCTGACCTTCCCACTTAAAATGCCCCTCATGGAATGAAGAGTCTCTGAAAAGAAAACTGGAGGAGAAGCAGAAGGAGTAGAATCATCCACATCAGAATCAGAATAAGGATGCAAGTCTTCAGTCAAGACTCTGAAGCCTGTTCAAACTCCCCAACTCTGGTTCCACCCTAGGCCTCTTATCAGGAGGGGCAAAGAACCTCTAATTAAAGTAATTAAATCTTCTGCCATTTTGAGCATGTGCTTCTTGGGCATAGATCCTGATGAACTAGGAGTGACACCAACAGAAGCTAAACCTGGCCTGCCTCTGGGAGAAGCCTTGGAAACAGAAGGAGAGGGCCTAACCACCCTAGAAAGGGAGGGGAGTACAGTAACCTGAGAAGCCCCTTCAGCCTGACCTGCCTCCTGAGAGGCCACATCCTGCAATAACAAAGTCTCCCGACGCCGGAGCATCCGACGGCATAGTATAATCAAGACTAACCTATTGAACCTAGCACAAAAGCGACACCCAACAACGCCGTGCTCAGGCCCCAAACAAGGAATACACAAAGTATGATAATCTCTATGCGGTATCTGTTTCCCACAAGAAATACAGTTATTCACTTTTTCTGACATCCGTAAACCACTGAGGCAAGAAAAACTAAAATATTCCCAACGGGTACTTAGCCAACTTTGACTCGGTCTGAAACTCGCTGCTTCTGCATCGGACCATCCGCCAAAAAAGGCTGAGGATATGACGTGGGTCATGCGCATTTGTACCCTGACGCCCTGATGCGCCAGCCTTATACTTTGATATTCGGGCCGACCGAGGACAGTGGACTACCCAAGTGTAAGGACTGCAGCAATGTGAGATGAAGAACATCCTATTCTAGTGTTTCAAAGGAAAATGCTTGGGAGACAGAAAAAAAGCACAGGAGCATTTTGGTAATGAAGCAGAGACTAGAGCTGGGAGATGGAGATCAACAGGAAGAAAGCCAGCAACTCAGAAACTGACAAATGAGATTACAAATCATTAATTATACTTGTGAAACATGACAGAATAAGAAATCCCTGAAAACACTGGATTTCTTTGAGTCTGATAAACTCATAGCAGACTCCAACGCATATTCCGTACTTCATGTTGTTAATGTTTGGAAGAACATTTAGGAGAGGGGAAGAAGAAGGAAGCAGTTAGCTGTAAGTAAAACAAAAGTTTGTTCCTAACAGCAGTATTTTCATATGCATGACATAACCTTTATGGTATAAAGTAAAGCTTTCTCATTTATTTTAGAGTGTAATGTGGATACTAAAGTAAACAGGTGCCCCTGTTTATTACTTCTTTCTTTTTTTCTTGTTCAGTTTTAAGAAATGTAGGCACTGTAATGTAAAAAAAAAAGAAGAAAAGTCTTGACAAAAGAGCATAAATCAAGAAAAAGTGATGTGCTTTTTCTTACTCTTGTATAGGGGAATAACTACATTAAGGCCATTGAAAAAATGTTCCTCTAGAAAATAAATGAATGCCTGTGGTAGAGGTAACTGTATTTGGTTCTCATGTCTCTATGCAGCCAATCTGATAAGGGGCAATAAAAACAGAAAACTACTTTCTTATAATGGCTCTCTTTCAACGGCTAAGAGATACTGTTTCTGAAAGCATTCAATTGTTTTTCTAATCTGGGAAATGAATAAAGAGAAGACAAAAGCAGACAGCACTTGGTGTAAGTAGAAGCACAGGGTGTACCATAAATCTTAGTATGGATAACCTTCCGTATAGTTTAATCCAAGTCTGTGAGTGTGGCTGTCAGTCAGGGACAATTGTTCCTTTTACAAGGGTTAAACTTCAATATTTGAAGATGTATGTATTTTTCTGTGTTAGTATTAAGTTAATAGGCTTTAGAGATGTTCTGGGGAGTGTCTGTTTTTTGTTTGAGGGTTTTCACTACAATAAAAAGTTTTGTAAGATAATATAGGTTCAAATGTATATGACAAGAAAAACTGTATAAAAGATCAAACTGCCAAACATTAGTGTATGCAGGTAACACAAAAGCTGAAACTAGACATTTAAGAAAAACTGTTACACGTAACAGATGGGAATAATAATTTCTTAATATAATGACAATACTTTCTTTATTATCTTTAAATGTAAATGGTCTCACAGATATATACAAAAAAGGAAGAGTAGTGACCTTATTAAAAATGTGGAGTACAAATAGCGATGCTACAGGAGACTCATTTCAAAAGAACTGAGCATGTGAATCTGATAAAGACTTGGTTTCTGGATGGTTATTCATGGGAATATCTGGGGAAAAGGAAAAGTGGAGTAATTATAATGATTACAAGAGGAGTTCCAGTAGTGACAGAAGATGAAGCATGATAATAGCTGTAGATTTGTAGTACTAAGGGGCTACTGACAAAGGAAGAGGATTATACTGGGATGTATTTGTATTCCACCTAAAACTGCTATAATAGAACTTGGGAACATTAATTCTGGAAGAAATAATTAGCTTTTAGCAGGGGATATTACTTATAGGTGGAACTGGAATTTGATATGAAGCAATGAGGGTGTATCTGGGGGGCCCAGAAGAGAAAATATAACAAAAGAGGGTAGATTTTTTGCAGAAATTGACAAAAATATTTGGCATGGAAAATGTGAATTCAGTAGCAGGATTCCCTAAGGTATAAAAACTGATCTAGGCTAGATAGAAATTATATTTCACAGGAACATGTGCACTTAATTGAACATTTTGATACGCATCCCATAACTATTTTGGATCATGCGCTAATAATAACTAAAATAAAAATGCAGGGTAACAAAAAAATGACACACAGGCACTTTCCCACCTATCTGTTAAACAGGGAGGAATTTAATGAATGGGTAGTAGAAATTATTCATGATTTATTAGGGAAGACAGAAATTTCTTCTGAACATATAGCTAGGGAGTGGGATAGAATTAACATGGAGTTTAAAAATAAAGTGGAAATAAAAGAAAGAGAGATATGGTTAAGAAGTAACAAAAATTATTGAGAAGGACGGACAAATATTAAAGCACTGCAGAATAGGGGGCATCTCAAAGAACAAGAGGAGGAACAATCGCAGGATGCCAGACAGAAAATAAGGGATTAGCTTGATAATATGCATGAGTTTAGGAAAACTGCTAAGTAACTTCTCACTCATCCCTCTCTATCATAGATGACAAGCAGGTTGGGTATTTTGTTTAGATGCTTTAATGCATAGAAACACATCAGGATGGATACCAGCATCATAAAATATAAACAAACTGATTAACAGACAGATCTCACATACATGTATACATGCTTACATCTCAACAGTTTACAACAAAATGGCAGTCAGGCTCGCACATGCTCAATATTCATACACTTGTGCAAGCCCTTGGATAGCATCTTAAAGATACATACACACACATTGATCTACATCCTCCCTCTTAAAAAGATTACCCTTAATAAAACAACATTAGAGTTAGACATGCATCATTATAGACATTAGAAACAAACACAATGTTCATGTCCAAGTTGCCATGTCTCTATTACATGGTCTGGCGATAAGACCGGATCATGTAAAATAACAATCTGGACTGAATCTAGTAACAGAGACAGTCTTCAGTGAACAACTCATATCAGGAACTTCTGGATTTTACACAGGGATGGGAATATCCTCTGGAACATCCTCTGAAAGTGGAACACTGGACAACTCACAGGCTATGTGCTGTGGTATAGGCTCTGACACCGGTCTCAAATGTTTCTTATTCCACCTAAACTCTGCTCCTTCTGATTTCACTGTGTACAATCTCAGCTTTGGGCAAATACTCTTCACGACTCAAATCCAATCATAACCTTTGGACGTTTGCATTCTTACCACTTGTTCTCATAATGGACTGAGAGGTTTGCTGGTTTTATCGTACTAGGACTTCTGGGTTAAACATTTCTTCAACAGATTGGTTTTCACTGACCTGTTGTTCTTGATACATAGAACCAACAATTGACTACTGATTGGTAATGTGGTTCTGGTTTGTCTCAACAGAAGTCTCTGGGCAGGTGAACCAAAATGTTTATCATGAGGAATATTTCTGAGATTCAAGAGATTCAGGAAAACATCATTATCATCTCATTTTTGAATTCTCTAGTAACAGCTTTGTACTTTGAACTGTACATTCTGCCAAACCACTTGACTGTGGATATTCTGGGCTACTCATGACTTGAGTAAAGTCCCATTCTTCTGCAAATCTTTTGAACTGTTGGCTTGTAAACTGTGTACCATTGTCAGAAATAACTTTGTGCGGACTACCATGGTCTGCAAAATGATGCTTCTTCTTAGTAATGACAGTACTGGGTGCTAGATTAGGAAGTAGGTCAATCTCGAACCAGCTGGAATAACAGTCAACTACTTATTCTTCTTTCGGCTGCTCCCGTTAGGGGTCACCACAGCAGATCAACTGTTTCCATTTCTTCCTGTCCTCTGCATCTTTCTCTGTCACACCAACCACCTGCATGTCCTCTCTCACCACATCCATAAACCTTATCTTAGGCCTCCCTCTTTTCCTGTTACCTGGCAGCTTCATCCTTAGCATCTTTTTCCTAATATACTCTGCTTTGTCTCCAAACCTTCCAACCTGGGCTGACCCTCTAATATACTTATTCCTAATCCTATCCATCCTCATCACATCCAGTGCAAATCTTAACATCTTCAACTCTGCCACTTCAAGCTCTGACTCCTGCCTTTTTGTCAATGCCATTGTCTCCAACCCATATAACATAGCTGGTCTCACTACCCTCTTGTAGACCTTCCCTTTCACTCTTACTGGTACTTGTCTGTCAGAAATCACTCCTGACACCCTTCTCCACCCACTCCATCCTGCCTGTACTCTCTTCTTCACCTCTCTTCCACACTCACCATTACTCTGAACTGTTGATCACAAGTACTTAAACTCATCCACCTTCCCCACCTCTACTCCCTGCATCCTCACCATTCCTCTATCTTCCCTCTCATTCACACACATATATTCTGTCTTAGTCCTGCTGACCTTCATTCCTCGTCTCTCTAGAGCATATCTCCACCTCTCCAGGGTCTCCTCCACCTGTTCCCTACTCTCACTACAGATCACAATGTCATCTGCAAACATCATAGTCCACAGGGACTCCTGTCTGATCTCATCTGTCAACCTGTCCATCACCATTGCAAATAAGAAAGGGCTCAGAGCTGATCCTTGATGTAATCCCACCTCCACCTTAAACGCATCCATCACTCCCACTGCAGACCTCACCGCTGTCACACTACCTTCGTACATATCCTGTACCACTCTTACATACATCTCAGACACTCCTGACTTCCTCATACAATACCACAACTCTTCTCTAGGCACCCTGTCATATGCTTTCTCTAAATCCACAAAGACACAATGCAGCTCCTTCTGAACTTCTCTGTACTTCTCCATCAACACTCTCAGAGTAAACATCGCATTTGTAGTGCTCTTTCCAGACATGAAACCATACTGCTGATCACAAATCATCACTTCCCTTCTTAACCTAGCTTCCACTACTCTTTCACATAACTTCATGCTGTGACTGGTCAGTTTAATCCCTCTGTAGTTACTACAGCTCTGCACATCACCCTTATTCTTAAAAATCGGTACCAAAACACTTTCTCCATTCCTCAGGCATCCTCTCACTTTCCAAGATTTCATTAAGCAATTTATTTATTTATTTTATTTATTTTACATTTGTTGACTGGGCTAATCTAACTGGATATATGTCCATTTTAAGTAGAGGCCCGGGGAGAAAAGCTCCAAGCATGAACAGTGACAAAGTTAACAATGTAAAAAGACATGAAAAATCAGAATACAGAGGTAGCATTGGTCAAAAGAAACATTATAATAATAAAATTATGAACTATAACAATTTTAGTAAAAATTATATTAAACAATTATACAAAACACACTAGAAGGTATGAGCAAGACTCAGTTAAGAGAGAAAGAACTTATATTTTATCCTCATATTACGAAGAAAAGAGTAGTAACTAGATTTGGAGGCATAGGTTAGAGGAGTAGGGATAGGGGTAAGAGCAGGAAGGGGAAAAAGATATCAGTCTGGATTAACAATCTAGTTAAAAACTCCACTGCCATTTCACCTAAACACCTCCATGCTTCCACAGGTATGTCATCTGGACCAACAGCCTTTCCGTTCTTCATCCTCTTCATAGCTATCCTTACTTCCTCCTTGCTAATCCACTGCACATCATGATTAACTATCCTCACATCATCCAACCTTCTCTCCCTCTCATTCTCTTCATTCATCAACCCCTCAAAGTATTCTTTCCATCTGCTCAACACACTTTCTTCGCCTGTGAGTACATTTCCCTCATTATCCTTTATCACCCTTACCTGCTGCACATCTTTACTAGCTCGGTCCCTCTGTCTAGCCAATCAGTACAGGTCCTTTTCTCCCTCCTTAGTGTCCAACCTTTTATGCAACTCTTCATACACCTTATCCTTAGCCTTCGCCACCTCTCTCTTTGCCATACACCTCATCTCCTTATACTCTTGTCTACTTTCTTCATCTCTTTGACAATCCCACTTCTTCTTCACCAACCTCTTTTTCTGTATACTCTCCTGTACTTCTTCATTCCACCACCAGGTCTCCTTGTCCTCCTTCCTCTTTCCAGATGTCACACCAAGCACCTTTCTAGCCCTGCTGTAGTTACCCAGCTATTCGGTAACTCTTCACTGCCACCCAGTGCCTGTCTTAACTCTTCCCTGAACGTCACCTCACAATTACCCTTTGTCAATTCCCAACATTTGACCCTTGGTGCTGCCCTCATACTCATCCTCCTCTTCTTGATCACCAATGTCATCCTACAAACTACCATCCTATGCTGCCTAACTACACTTTCCCCTGTCACCACTTTACAGTCTCCAATGTCCTTCAGACTGGCCCTTCTACATAAGAAATAATCCACCTGTGTGCATCTTCCTCCACTCTTGTATGTCACCCTATGCTCCTCCCTCTTGTTAAAATATGTATTCATCACAGCCATGTCCATCCTTTTCGCAAAATCCACTACCATCTGACCTTCTGCATTCCTTTGCTTAACACCATACCTACCCATCACTTCCTCATTCCCTCGGTTCCCTTCACCAACATGCCCATTGAAATCTGCTCCAATCACCAGTCTCTCACCCTTGGGTACACTCATCACCATTTCATCCATCTCACTCCAAAATTTTTCTTTCTCATCCATCGCACACCCAACTTGTGGAGCATATGCACTAAAAACATTCATCATTACACCATCAATTTCCAGCTTCATAAACATCACTCTATTCAACACTCTTTTCACCTCCAAAACACTCTTAGCATACTGTTCCTTCAGGATAATGCCTACGCCATTTCTCCTTCCATCCACACCATGATAAAACAATTTGAAACTGCCTCTGATACAACTAGCCTTGCTCCCCTTCCATCTGGTCTCTTGCACACACAATATACCAACGTTCCTTTGGTCCATCATATCAGCTAGCACTCTCTCTATACCAGTCATACTGCCAACATTCAATGTTCCCACCCTCACTATCACAGTCCTAGCCTTTACCTGCCTTCGGGCATGCCTTCCCCCTCTTCTCCTCCTTCGGCCAACAGTAGCCCAATTTCCGCCAGCACCCTGTTGGTCAACAGTACTGGTGGCGGTCATTGTTAACCTGGGCCTTGACCGATCCGGTATGTATTTCTGTACTGTTGTCTGCATGTAAGATTTGGCAAAATTTTATGCTGGATGCCCTTCCTGATGCAACCCTCCACATTTATCCAGGCTTGGGACCGGCACAAAGAAATGCACTGGCTTGTGCATCCCCAGGGGCTGGGTTAGAATAACAGTCTACTAACACCAAATAATGTTGACCATTCCACTCAAAAATGTCAATGGCTACTGTCGACCAAGGTAGTTCAGGAATCTGGTTTAGCTGAAGTGGTTCCTTCTGTTGATATGATTTAGTACTATTACACACAGAACAAGATAAAGGTACTCTCTCAATGTCTTGTGACATAGAAGGCCAAAATACTAGTCTTCTCACCCTTCTTTTGGTTTCTGGGTGACCACAATGCAAGATAGAAATGTACTCTTGTTGCAAGGACTTTGGAACAATTACTTTCAGACCTTTCATAATGACACCATTGTCAGACAAAATCTCATCTCTGTATGGAAAATAAGGCTGCATTTCTTGAGATAAACTAGATTACTTTGATGGACATCCTTAACTGATAAAATGGTTGAGCTTTTGTAAAACTGGATCTGTGGCTGTGTGATCTCTCAGCTCATCAAGACATGTGGAAGAAAAGTTTCTCGCTTCCATGACCTCAAAATCAAGGTTCTCATTCTCATGCTGTTCAGTGGTGTTTCAGGGCAATTTGGATAATGTATCAGCAAGATAAAGAAGTTTGCCTTTCTTGTAGACAAGAGTGAAATTTATACTTTAGCAATCTCAGCATCATACGTTGCAGTCTGGTTGGAGCTGAATGCATAGGCTTTCTCAAAGCAGTGACCAGAGGTTAGTGGTCTGTTTCTATCTGAATAGGCTTACAATAAACATAATCATGGAACTTTGAATATGCAAACTCAACTGCCAAAAGCTCTTTCTCGATCTGGGCATACTGCATTTCAGTTTGGGTAAGAGTTCTTGATGTATAAGCAACAGGTTGACCCTCTTGTAGAATGACTGCCGCAAGACCATATTTCAAAGCATCACAGGAAAGAGTAACTGGCTTGTGAACATCATAGTATTTGAGAGATGGCGGACTAGCAATTCTGTGTTTCAGGACATCAAATGCTCTTAGGTGTTGCTCTAACCAAGACCAGGATACAACTTTATATGTGAGGTCTCTAAGCGGTGATGAAAGTTGGCTCATGTTTGGAATGAACTTGCCTAAATAGTTAACCATGCCAAGAAAATGTTGCAGGGCTCGAACATTGTCTGGAGCAAGCATCTCAAAAATGGCTGTTTGTTTTGAAGGGTCTGGTCATAAGCCTGAACTGGTAAATAAATGACCGGCATAAGTAACCTCTTGAAGTCTGATTTTGCATGTCTGTGGATTTTATTTATTTATTTATTTAACATTTGTTTACTGGGAAACTCAGACTTGGAATGAAGCCAGTTTTCAGTGGAGGCTCAGGAAGAAATGCTCCAGACATGTCTTTCTAATGTAGAAGGAAACAGAAGCACCAGGAGGAAACCCACACGAATGCAGAGAGGACATGCAGACTCTGCACAGAAGCCATCACAGTCGAGAATCAAACTGGAGAACCTCTTGCTGTGAGGTGACAACACAACTGCTGCACCACTACTCCATCCACCGTTACCTCATAGTAGTATGTTGTCTAATATAATAGCACAAGCATACCCAGAAAAAAAGTTGCTCCATTGCACGCTGAAAGATTTAACTTACAGAATTTATCCCAAATGGCATTCTCAAAAATCTGCACCTTTCAAATGGAATACTGAAAGTAGTTAGCAATGATGATTTCTTGTCAAGCTGAATTTGCCAAAATGAACTCTTTGCATCTAAGACAGAAAAAAACAGTGTAATTTGGCATCAGAGCTGCGACATCTTTGACTGTGCGCATTGGATGATGAGATCTTTTTAGTGCTTTGTTCAAATCTTATGGATCAATACATATTCTGATGTCATCTGAGCTTTTCTTGAGCTACCACCATGGAAGATACCCACTCAGTTAGTTCTGTAACTGGACAAATCACACCTTGTCGCACTATTTTATTTAGCTTGGCTTTGACTCTGTCCTGCATGGCTATTGGAACTTTTCAAGCTGGGTTGCTAACTGGACTGATATCTGCATCTAACTTCATGGAGTGCACAACTGGAAGCTTACTTAGTTTGTCTTTGAAAAGATCAGCATAGGTAGAAAAAATGTACTAGGCAAAATCAGAGTAGTGGTTTTTCAAATTAACTTGGTGGATTTCCAATTATTAAATGAAAGCAGTCCCATTTTCAAACTGTCTCTGAGCCCTAACAGTGACTGGGCATGCCTCTTGACCACAAAGAATAACAAGTCGTAAGATCGCCCAGCAGAGTAACATGAAAGCACTACTGAGCCTTCAGTCTAAACTTTTTCACCACCATAACCAACAAGCTTCGCACATTTTGCCAAATCACACCTTTCACCATGACACACTAGCAAATGTTGCTACTGACATAACATTGCACTTGGAACCTGTATCAACTTTGAGCTCTATGGGTTTTCCATTTATCTGAACAGTACAAATACTTCATTCTTTGCCCTTACTTCTACTGCAGTGACTGTTTCAGTAAGCACTGACACACCATCAAGATAAAGAGTAGGGTTGCAGCTCTCTAACTGATCAAATTGTTTCTTGAAATGTTCCTTTCTAATAAAAGAATGTGGGCCTTTTGATTTCCAAAACTTTTTGAAATTATTCCATTTATTGCATTTGTGGCATTACTGACGAAAAGCTAAATATTTTTCCCTTTTAGATTCATGATTTCCACCACAATTACAATAGTTGGCAATTAAACTGGATAAGCAAACACCTTCACCCTTATGCCTGTTTGCTGACTCACTCTTATGCTTCACTGAGTCTGTGCGAACTCTGGAATTTGCTGGAAAGATCTGGGGTTTACCAGTGGGTGCTGCAGGGGCGCTACAGTTGCTGCCATATGCTTGGGCCTGTTTCTTTTACCATGTGCTGCATGCTATCAACATGAGCTTTGTTACTGTGCCTTCTAGAGCTATTTTCGTTTGTAAGCATATTTGTGTGCTTTCATGTGAGCTCATATATCTGACAAATCTCAATGGCCTTATTCAAAGTTAAATCACTATCAGGAAGCAAAATCTTTCTCACAGCATCATCTTTAATACCAAACAGAAGTCTGTCCTTTATCATCTCATTCATACCTCTCAACCTGGAAACATCAAAAATCTGGACAAGGCCCATGAAAAATAGGTACAAATCTGTAATCTGATTAACATAAAATTTGCATACATAATTAAGTAACCCCACCCACTCCGATGGAATTGTGGGATACCAACTTTCAAATGTAAACTGAAGAACAGACAACCAAAATATGGCACCAGAGTCCCCCTGCAGCCATTCCAATGTCCCATTACCTGGCTATTTCGCCCCATTTACCATAAATACTAATCTGTGCATAATGTGTGCATATTGCTTTACTTCTACAATGATAATTTTATTTTATTTTTACATTTAATAGCACAATGCACACAAACACTAATAGATATCTACTAAACAAAGCAACACTGTCTCGCAATGAAAATATGCTTGGCATTAAAACTTCTCTGCCCTTGAAACTTATATTCATTGAAACAGCATTGAAACCCACACCACATCCACATCCAAAGAAAATGAATCTGGCCAGTAGTGGCTAAAGATTACCTTTTGGTGTTTTTCAAATCATAGGCCCCTGGCTTGCACACAAAACACAAAACATGCATGCATTCTTTGATATACCTTCCTGACTTTATTAAATTAAATTCCTTGTATAGTACAGCACACTGGTTAGGCTTAAGTTAGAGCGCATTTAAAAATGTATTGTTTGAACATTTTTCCAGTAGGCAATGAAACAAAATGCAGGAACCAATAATGACAAAACTGCCCAATTCAGAACATTTCCATCATAAAAGTCTACTTCCACACACAAACAATATATTTTATATATATATATATATATATATATATATATATATATATATATATATATATATATAATATAAAAAAATAGAATGAAAGTAGAGTAAGCCATAGGTATCTTACACAGCTTCTCCTGCTTATTTTCAATTTCAGGTTTTTTATTTTTTTTGGGGGGGGACAACAAAAGGCCAAAAACCAGGGACATATTTTAAACATTGCTTGTATAATTTTAGAAAGTTGCTAGAATAAAATGTAAAAGACAAAGCACTTCTTCACAACGTAAGCAACTTTATTGATGAACAAAGCTTTCAGACTTCAAGTCCTTCCTCAGTGTAACACTAAGGAAGGACTTGAAGTCTGATAGCTTTGTTCATCAATAAAGTTGCTTACGTTGTGAAGAAGTGCTTTGTCTTTTACGTTGTTCTTGCTTTTGCTGTATTTCTTCACTTCAACAGCCTAGACATCCTTGGTCTTGTAGAATAAAAAGTTACCACCATGTATTTCACTGCCAAGTCTTGAACCCAGAAGAACCCTCTGCACTACAGTCAGAGAAACATACCACTATGCCAAATCAGCAGTTCCCAGAAAGACAGCAAGACTGAAACTTAAATGGCCATCATTTAGTGAATTCAGTTCTCACTTCTCACCATAGCTCTCAACCTCTTAGCACAAAAAACCTGGACAAAGCCAATAATGGGGGAATATAGCCCCAAAATAAGGACAAATTTCAAATACTGATCTTATAAACTTTAAAAACTGCTAGAATAAAAGGTTTCGTGTTACCATTTATTGCTGAAGAATATGAAGCCTGAAATTCAAATATCTGTTATTTAATCTCACACACACACACACACACACACACACACACACACACACACACACACCTACAGAAAAACTCAAGACATATATACATAGAAACACGCAAATATATCTTTCTTGAGTGACTATACCTCTGATGACTCACTGTGAAAAAATGAATGAAAAAAATTTAAAAATCATGGAATGCAAGGTACTGCACCCCCTGCCCTACTGTCCCTGATTTTGCCACATAGTACTGCTCTGTCTGTCAAGGAATGATTCACTTTCTACTAAAGATTAACATTAGTCAATAATGCCAGACATTAATTACATCATTGTTGTTTAACAAATGCATGCCGGTTGCTGGTAGACTGTTGCAGTCAGCATTGTTTCTGTCTTTCTCTTGCTCATGCTCTCTCTCCATTTATCGCTCTTTCAAACACACACACACATCCTTCCTTGTTCAAAGAAAAGTGATGACCTTAACTTAAGAAACACAAGTAGCTGATCCGATCCTGTAAGCAGCGAGTGTAAAAGAAATATGACCAAAACAAGTAGCTGATCTGGTCGCAAAAGCAATATATGACCAAAACAAGTAGCTGATGCTGATCCGATCACAAAAGCAATATGCAATATGACCAAAACAAGTAGCTAATCTGATCTTGTATGCAACGAATGCAAAAGCAATGACCAAAGCAGCGACAATCTTAACTTAAGAAACACAAGTAGCTGATCCGATCCTGAAAGCAGCAATCTTAAACAAACACAACAGTACACAGTACAGAAGCAGCAACCTTAACGAATAGTTCACAGCACAGAAGAGAATACACACTACACAGAAGCAGCGAGCAAACACAAAATAGTACACAGAACAGAAGTACCTGATCCGGAGTTCACAGAACTTAGAAGCAGTGATGACCTTAACTTAATATGAGCGAAAAGCCAGAGAGAGAAGCCTTAACTTAAAAGACTCCCATGTCCATTCTGAAGCAGTTTCCTACAAGCACACCAGAGAAGCCTTAACTTAATAAACTCCATGTCCATGCTGAAGCAGTTTCCTGCAAGCACGCGTGCAGCCAGCTGGAAATGTGTGCCTTTGAACTCAATGAGCTCAATTCCAACAGGCCTACATCATTGAGCACATGATGTCAGCTCCGAAAGTGAGAAAGAAAATTAAAAAAAGAAAAAAAAAACGGGAATGAAGGGGTGCCACTCAGGAATCGTGGCACCCCATTATTTGGACCCCAAAGCTCGGTAAAAAATGAGTAATTCGGGGGAGTTGAGAAGTCTGATCTCATTCCTTAATTCACCAAATCTGCGCATTTTAGCCTTATTCCTTAAGTTAGTTATATATGCTGCAAAAGTTTCACCAGGCTTTTGATCCCTTATGTAAAATAAGTGCCTTTCCATTGTAACATTTGTTTGGGGGGTTACACATTTCTCTAAATTTACATTTTAAGCACTCAGGATCCTCCCTTGAGTCAGCCTGTACAACAATATGACAGTTCTCCCCTTTCCTGCATAGATAGCAGGTGCATACACAAATTAATATTTCCTTTCAATGGCTTCTCACTCAGCTAAATTAAGCAGAATAAATGACTTTGTACAGTCATCTTATCAGAAAATGCAGCCTTTAAGAAAATGTCATACTCTTGCTCAAACACTCTCAAGTTCTCTGCAATATTATTGTCAAACACAACTGCACTGGGTTCTTGAAATCCATCTGCCATACCCACAAAGTATGCACAAACACACTGAAAATATGGCCCTTGTAATTATGCACCAGCTGTAATAACATTCAAATGCACAATAAACTCTTCGAAATACTGTACTTTGTGAAATATGCTCTGCAATGGCTGTATTTTATGAAATAACTTTACTGTAATAGTGCACAAACATGAGAATACTTCATATACTTCTGATAACTCGAATATCTTTAACTAATATGAAAAAAAGTGCATAGTGAAAATGCAGCAGTTTCCTCTTATTTTATGCAATATGGACTTTATTTCAAACATTTTCCATAGCAATTAGAATATTTTTATCAATATCAGACATATCAGTTTATTCGAATATCATTAAGAGTGTTCTGTATGCTTTGTTTCATACTTTGCAAATATAAAATAGTTTTCAGCAAGTTTTAACATCTGAAATTTGTTTCTGACCTGTTTTGCAAATTATGCATGCAGTAGGGATGATTCACTCCTTTATATTCCTCCAAAGCCAACTGGCTGCCTCTCAGACAAAGGGAAAGCGGAACTCTTTCTGGCAACAACTCGTTTTGGCCATGCTTCCTTTAACATCATGTCCCTTTAGACATGCTGCTTCTGACACCATGTCGCTCGTGCCTCTCCAACATAGATAACAAGCAGGTGGAGCATTTCCTTTAGATGTTTTAATTTGTGCAAGCCCTTGGGTAGCTTCTTAAAGATGCATACATGCACATTGATCTACACAACTGTTTTCTGGTAACTCCAGAGCACAAAAAAATTTAGCATGACTCAGGCAACAGAAAGTAGAAAGGGTTGTTGCCAAGTTTAGGGAGTCTATAACAAGGAAGATAACCAGAGATCCTGTAGAGGTACTAGAAATATTTCATAAATGTTATGAAAATCTGTATAAAGCATAGAAATATGAAAATCAAGAAAACGTATAAATGGAAATGTTCACAGAAGAATTAAATATGCCAAGGTTAGAGGAAGATGATATTCAATTACTAACAGCTAGAATAGGAGGGAATGAGATAAAAATGGTGATGTATAAATAATCTAAAGGAAAGTTCCCAGGAATTAATGGTATTGCTGTGGAAGTTAGGAGGGAAAAATAATAAAGAACTGGAAGGTTTTATCAGTATTTTAAAGGGAGAAGAAGCACCAACATTTTGGAAGAAAGTAGTGGTGGCTGTAATACCTAAAGATGATAAAGACCCATCAGATCCAGCTTCATGTAGGTTCATTTCAATTTAAAATCGTGATTATAAAGTGTTTATGTCTACAATGACCTAAATAATGGCAAAGGTGAAGCAACAATTAACAGATATGGATCAATGTAGTTTTGTGAAGGGGAGGCAAACATTTGACATTAATAGAACGATGATCCAGGGGGAAGCAGAATGTAAGAAAATACCACTGTTGTTGGTGAGCCTTGATGCAGATAAATCATTTGACAAAGTAAGCAAGGATTCTATGAGCAGGACAATGGAAGCATTTGCATTCCCTGATAAACTATAAGGTCGATTAAGGGGATATATGAGGGATTGAAAATTAAAGTGGGTGCGCTCTTCTTTGATAAGTACTGTTTGAGCAGAGGAACCAGGCAGGGGTGTCCTCTTTCTCTTTTTGTTATTCACATTATATTTAGAACCATTGGCAATGAAAATAAGGGACTCAGAAATTCAAGGATATAATTGGTATGGTAGTCAAGAAAAGTTGGCTTTATTTGTACATTATATTATTTTATGCCTGATAAAACCAGAAAAGGACATTTCAGTGTTGTGGAACATTTTGAGACAGTTTCAAGTCTTTTCAGGATACAAAATTAATGAAGATAAAACAAAGGCAAAAGCTGTAAACTATGTACCCACACACAAATTGGTTCAGCAATACCCATATTTATGGGGACATGATGAAATGAAATACTTAAGAGTGTGGATTAAAAAGGATTCTGTTATGGCAGCGAAGGATATGTGGGAACAGGCTAAACAAAAGGTAATTCAAAAACTGAAAAACTGGAAGCTCTGTTTTATGGATATGGATAGCAAGATACAAGCAGTCAAAATGTCTTTATTCCCTTCAGTTTTATACATAGATCAGGCATATTTTTATCAACAAGAGGAGAAGTTATGGATAGCAATTATCCTTTCACTACAGCAAGGTGGTTTGGTTTGGAAGTACTTGATTTGAAAGTGTAGTTCAGAGATACAAAATTAAGGCTCCTATGCATAGCACAAGCAGAAAGCTATAATTCAAAGTGGAAAGGGCTTATGACAAAACAAAACAGGGGGGAAGCTCAAAAAAACAGGGAGAGGCTGGGATTTTGGTTGCAAATCCTTAAGGAGAATAACAATAACCATACAGAATATTATACTGATAAAGCAGCAAAAAAGTATTCTAAGAACTAAGCCAACACAGGAATAGAGAAAGGAGAATCTGCAGAGATAGGGATGACTACAATTGGGGATACAGACAAAAGGAGACTGGAATTGAGAAAACTGATAAAGGAATCAAGGTAATGGGAGCAAATAAATAGAGAGGGAAAGGTAATACAATGGGAAGAGGCCATGAATTTATTTGGACTGCAGGCTAGAGATTGCCTTCCCTATCAAAGATTGATATCAGAATTTAGGCAGAGAGAAAGAAATAGATGGATCCTAAGCAAATGGCCAGCACTGATAGAGTTTTTAGTAGAATCTAGATCTGAAGCTGCTGTTAAAATGGGGATAATTAGTACAGCATATAAACTATTGTATAACTATAAGAATTAATCAGAGGAGGTTAGAAAGAATTGGGAAGAGAGACTGGATAAGCAATTCACAAAGAAACAATGGGGGATATATGTTGACACAAATATGCAACAAAGTTTAGAAGATTTAGGGTCTTTGCTTTTGAAGTGTTTACATAGGTAGGTTTATACCCCAAGTTGACTCCAAAGAATTTTTCCTTAGGTAGATAGCAAATGTTGGAGGAGTGATGGGGAAGAAAAAGGTAACTGGGAACATGTTTTTTTTGGGAGTGTAATGAGCTGGTAGACTTTAAAAATCCCCACAGACTACTCTATCAAAAATACTGTGTGAGCAAATTGGTATAACTAAGAAAATGTTTTTTCTTTTTTGATCTATCACACAGAATTGGAATTGCCTAGCTATAGTAAGGCCTTGCTGAGTCTAATTATGGTGGCTGCCAAAAAGCAATTACTGGAAAATGGAAATCAACTGTATTATTAGTAGTAGTGAATATATAGTAACAGAGATAAAACAACTGGAAATGGGATCTTTAGAAAAGGTTAGGAGCAAATTACATAGAAAAATGGGAATTGTGGGAACAATACATGTTTTGAAGAGGGAATGGGGTTTAAAAGATTTGATTGTAATATGTAATATTTGAGTGCCAGTGACTGGATAGATTATAAGTGATGTATAATGTTTGCAACTAAAAATATGTCAGTATGGTTTGTTGTCATTTATATAAATGTATGATTGCCTACATCATAAGTAATAATTTAATAAAGTTGTTTCTTGTTTAAAAAAAGAATGCAGCCATTTACCTTGGCTCATTTAGTGGTAGACAGTTTGCAAGAACATTCATCTAATTTGGACTATGTAAGCATGACCACAGTGGCTTTAGATAATGGCAAAATTAACAATTGCTCTCAGACTGTGGAACTGAAAGCTTGTGTCTGAATAAGCAGAAGATGAGGTAGTGGTAGTGGCCTGTTCTTTGGGACCTATGTGGTGGGATAAAACACTTTGTGGACAACAAATACTAAGTTGTTAAAAAGATTAATCCTAGAAGCCAAATTTACTTCAACTTGTATAACATGTGGAACTATGGCTTGCTAGTTAAAGCTGCTGAACTCTGAAGGATGGCTGGTAATGTGCAGCAACATGATTAGGGCCTAACTGGAAACTGTACAGAACTTGCTGTGACAAAGTACAGCTGTGTAAGAACTTACCATAACAGTAGATGTCCTACTGGATTCACCTTCACTTAGTTGAACGTTTAATATGCGATTGCGCTATTATGCAACTTATTTTAGCTAATGTCAGAATGTGTAGGAATTAAAATGTCGAAAATGGTACAGTGGAAGATCCAATTCGTCCATTTTCGAACTGCAGCACAACATTCACAGTTAGAAGACATTTCCTAAGGTCTCCAAACATCATTATGCAGGGGGGAAAGCCCCCCTGCTACTTTAATATACTAACTCCGAGATTGCACTACAGTGAAAGAAAGGGTGCGTGTCCCAATCCCCACTATACTGCCATCTGCATCCAAAATGCCAACTTCAAATGAGCAAATGCACAATGGCATTCGCTCATTTGTATTCACAGCCATGAAATTTGACATTCTCAAATCTTGCTGTTGTACTTTCACACTTTGGTGCGTTGTACAATGGACTTCCGACTAAATAAAGGAAAACCGTCCTACTGATGACTGCTGCAGTATTCCATATGGTTGGGTTGTTTTGCTTGGAAGCCCAGTTGGAGTACTAAAGTCAAAACTTTCCATGGAGTCATATTTCCAACATGTGACCTAAGTCCAATGGTGTAAGGGTACATAAGCATATGTATGAGCATAAATTGTCAGACTACCTCCAATCCAGTACACCTGAAGAGTGCTGAGAGACAAAATAAACTGGTCAACTAAGCAGGGAGAGGCACAAAAAGGTGATACCCATCAGTCCATGAGGAAAAAGGGAGCAGAATCAGGAAAGAGGGGAGGGAGGAAACACTGCAACAGGTGATATACTGTTATGGAAATTTGTTACACAACTATACCACATCCTTCCTTAGATCACTGCTGCAGTTTTCCAAACTATTAGGTGATCACTAAAGTTTAAGAGGTGTGAAGGGTGGATGGAGGAGTGGAACGAAAACTATCTAGTAATAATCCAGAAAATATGGACCTGGCAAAGGCTGTTCTGGATCTACAAAAGATATCCACTCTGATGTTTGATTAAAGTGTCCACAGAAATCCAAGTAGCTGCTTCCCAAATTCTTTTAGAGTCAATCCCCTTGTAAAAAGCTCCAAATAATGCCACTGCTCTAGTAGAATGAGTCAGAGCAGGAAAAGATAAGGTTTTGCCTTACAGAGTTTAGTGAAAGGATATGTATTTAGAAATCCAGTTAGCAATAGTCTGCTTTGAAAATGAATTTTCTAATTTAGAACCTTGGAACGATATAAACAATTATCCTGATTTGAAAATATCCTTGGTCTTATCCAGGTGGAGTTTGAGCTGTCCATGCAAGCCCTGGGAATGTAGGATTCTTTCTTCTCTATTTTGTCACTTAGAGATGAAAGTGGGAAGATGTATGCCCTGATTGATACACAGTTTATTTACTACTTTTGGGAAGAAGGAAGGATTGTCCCTTAAAGCCACACTGTCCTTATGGAAAACAAGGAAGGGAGGGGTTGCCATAAGGACCTGTAGCAGGGAGACTCATCTGGCAGAGGTGAGGGATACCAGAAAAGTTAGTTTTCCAAATACAGAATTTTTGAGAGGCAGGTGGTGCTGGTTCAAAAGGAGGGACAGTGACTTTTTCCAGTACGAAACTGAGATTCCAAGCAGTAGCTTTTCTTGTAGGTTTCAGGTGGAATACACCTTACAAGAACTGTTTTACCTCTAGTCTGGACAGAAGCAGTAGATCCAGTGACAGACACGCATATATGGCTGAAATGTGGGTCTTGATGAGTATGCAAGGCCAGACTGTAACAACTCACACAAATAAGAAAAAAAAAACAGGGACATTAGCCAGGCATGGGTCCTGATATTTTGGAAACAAAACAAAACTGCACTGAGAAAAGGGCATATGATGGAAAAAATACCTTTATTATAAACCACACATCAGTATTAAGCACTTTCATCCATAACAGCTGGGACTTCATTAGAATACAAATGCCATAATCCATCCTGATATTTTGGCCAACATGAAATAGTACATCGTTTCCATTTTGCTATGTAAGATTTTCTGGCAGCAGGTTTCCTTGCCTCTTGGAAGAACCTTATGTTTTTTTCAGAAAACGGCTGTCTAAAAGGGATTAGAATCTTATCATCCATACTAAAATACTGGGATGTAGTAGTGAGCCCTTTTGCTGTGTGAACAAATCCACAGTGGAGGGAAGTTTCTGGTGTTGGCCTTTGGCTTGGTGGAAGAAAAGGGGAACCAATGCTGCCTTGGCCAAAAGAGGCAGTCATCATTAAGATCTCTGGGCATGTCTTTTGGATATTTAATAAGACCTTGGGAAGAGCAGAAAATGGAGGATAGGCAAATAAGAAAATCTCTTGCCAAGGGAAGAACACTGTATCCATTTTTCACACTTTAGGACAACAGATGGTGCATAAGAACATAAGGGGTTTGTTGTTGTTGTTGTTGTTGTTGGAGGCAGAAAGAAATACCTGTAGCATGCCCCATTTGAGAACTATGTCTAGGAAAATCTCCCTATCAAGCATCCACTCATGGGGCTCTTCCCTTGATCTGCTTAGAAACTCTGCCAAGACATTGTTCTGTGAGGGAATGTAAACTGCATGGAAAGAGAGGTTTGCTTTTGCAGCCTGTTCCCATGCCAAAGGCTGGTCTGCACAGACATTAAGAACTAGTGCTCTCCCCCTGCTTGTTTATGAACCACATGATGATTGTGTTGGCTGTGAACACTCTTAATGGACCTAGTTTCCAAGAATGGGAGAAAATCTGCAGGGCCTGTATTAGTACCCTCATCTCTTTCAGACTGATGTGTTCTGGCATTAGATTTGTAGGCCACTGCACCTGAACTTTCAGGTTGCCAGTCCATGCTCCCCATGCATTGTTTAACATGTCCACATGCCTCTCCTGTTGTGATGTTTGAGGTTTGAAGGGAAAGCCCAGGTTTAGATTCATCTGTGATACCCACCACAATATTTCCTTATTTAGGCAAGTTAGGAGAGGGACCTGTGCATTCAGCGGATGAGAATGTTGGGACCAGGTGGATTTCAGGTATCATGGGATTTTCCTCATATGAAGCCTGGCAAAGGGGACCATTGGGATGGTTGCTGCTATGAATATCAATGCTCTGAGGATCTCCACTGCTGTACAGAACTGAAGAGGGGCAGAGAAAAGAAACTGGTTAGGCTTTGCACTTTGGCGGCAGAAAGGCCTGCATGATCTGGTGTCTGGTCTGCACCCCAAGAAAAGTGGGTCTTGTTGATAGGTTTCATTGCTAATGTTTTCATGCTGTAAAATCAAGGGCATGTAGTAGTACCATAGTGAAATTGAGATGAGTCAAGAGTAATTGCTGAGTAGGAGCCTGTATTAACAGGTCATCCAAATAGGGGAGTATCTGGCATTGCTGAGTTCTGCAGTAAGCTATTACTGGGGCAAGGCACTTTGTGAAGACTCTGGGGACTATAGAAGGTCCAAAAGGCAAAGCAGAGAGCTAAATGTGTGGTGAGCAAGTTGAAAACCTCAGAAATTTCCTGTAGGCAGGGTGAATAGGAATATGAAGATAGTCATCCTTTAGGTCCAACGACACCAGAAAGGCTTGGGGAAGGATGAATGGGAGCAAAGTTTGCAGGGACATCTTCTTGAAAGATGGAACAGGGAGAAAAGTGTTGAGGGTGGAGAGATCCAGAATTGTTCTCCAGTATCCTCTTTTTCTTGGGATGAGGAATAGTCAAGAATAGTACCCTTTTCCCACTTATTGTGGAGGTATTGGCTCTACAATGCCTTGCTCTAGTAAGGTTTGAATAATGAGATAAAGCAACTGAATCTAATTTTGTGGAGGTAGCAGGATGCTACTGAAAGGAGAAACTTCTTTCCAAGTCATTCTAAATCCCTTTTGGATGACTGAAAGCATCCATTTGTCTTAAGTGATGAGTAGCCTAGCTTCTTAGAGATGAGGAAAGGGGAAAAGATGGACCAAATGGTGGAGGGGGGACAGAAGGTTGTCAGACTTGTCTGGGTAAGGAGGCAACCGAGATCCAGATTCCCTGTCAGGTTTGTCCTGGAATCTTTTCCTAGGAATTTTCTTGGCCTTAGGAGAAGTTCTGGATTACTTGCAAGCAAAGTTAGTGGGTTTTGCATGGCAATTTGTTTGATATCTTGGTATATAAGTAATAAAAATTTGTCTACAATCTTTCATAATCTTACCTTGTTCCTAAAATTGTCTGCAAAGCTGGCGGCATCCAGATCAAAGAAAAAGTCCTTGTTTAAAGGAGAGTTTATGAGTTTAGCCTTAATATCTTCTGGATGGGACTGAACATGTAACCATGTATACCATGCCCTGGAGAAAGCTTTCTCTCCATTATAGCTGCATTTAATATGCCTACCTACTTGGAAAGTCTGAGACACCAAAGAAAAAGCCTGATGTCTACTGGTAGTTTCCTCAAATAAGGACAAAGTCTTACTTAAATTGCTGACAGACTAAGTATTTAATCATTTGAGTCTAAAAAGTCAGAGCTCTAAAAGGCCAAGAGTGGAGGATGTATAAACGTTTTTTCCAATCTGTCCATTGCCCTGCTGCCTTTACCTGTAGGAACAGCATTAGCAGCAGTCAGTAACTTAAGAGGGCTTTCTGTTGACATGGAAAACACACAGGAATTTGCAACAGTGTTTCTGTACATAAATTTCAACTCTTCAGGTACTTGTAAAATCTGTAGGTCTTTTAGGTGCTGAAGGCTGGGAGTGTGGTGCAGTGAAAGTGGATCCAGGAAGGCCTCCAGAACAGGAGGTACAGCAGCAGGGAGAACCTACTTCTAAGAAGTTGCAGTGACTCTGCTGAACTTCAAAAATCTGTTTAGATTCCATTCAAAATGCTTCATCATATTCACAATAGTTTCCCCAAAAGAAGCATCATCAACAAGAGAGTCAGGAGAAAGGGAATATTCATCATTCAAAGCATACCTCTCAACTGTCCAGATTTTTGCAGAATGTCCAAATTTTTATCACTTTCTCTTGGTCTGTTCCTCATAAAATCTGTGGTTTCTTGCAAATCTCTGAGGATTAAAGTCACTTAATAATGGCATACATTTGAGTTTCAGACTTCATGTCCTTAGAGAAAATGCATGTTGGCACAAATTCTTTTATTCTAGCAACTTTCTAAGTTCATAACAGCAATATTTAAAATTTGTCCCTCCATTATTTCAGGCTTTGTCCAAATGTCTCATGTTAAGAGGTTCAGAGGTATGATTCAAGGCCACCAGAACTGGTGAATGGATTTGGGATGAATAGGCTACAGAGTGCTCATCTGTATTTGATTTATTCTCTTCTTCTTCAGAGGTGCCTGTGTCTTTTGTGGAGTGTAAGGAGAAACAGTAGTAGCAGGCCCTGTAAAGGATGGTGGCCTGAATGTTATGGCCTAAAGTAGGCACTGTGAAAAACCCATCCACTCCTTTTCTTTGAATGTCTGGGAGGCAGGAATGTTTAGTTTTTGCTTAATTTTTTCTCAGTGTGACATTTGCTTAACTAACAGGTGAGGCTCTGACCCATGATGAACGTTGATAAGTGATCTGCAAATTTACTCTCTTATGTGGATCTGTGCTATGCCTTTGGAAATAATTAAGTGGGGCTCCCCCTTCTCACCATTATCAGTAACTTCAGTTGTTGAGGGCTTGCAAACTTCTGATGCCATTCCAGCCTCTGGTGAAGTCATGATAGCATGAGCCTGAGCAGGTGTCCAGCATATCAAGGGTTCTGAGACCTCTGCAGATGCATCAGAGTCTGTCTGAGCAATCATAATATCAAGCCTATGCATCTTAAACTTTTTTCTTTTAAATGGGCAGGACATCAGGGATCAAAGGGTAAGCCATCTTTGCTTGGGTGAGGTGCTAAGTTTCTAAGTAGGAATTAAGGGCCGCATGTTGAGTTTGGGTCTTTGGAACAAATGACTATGAGAGTCTACAATTTTTGTAGTCTTGCTCTGCATCTAAACAGAAAAGGCACTGGGAATTAAGATTCTTTTTGGGAATTTGTCCACCACATTTAAACTTTTCCCTCCTAGCTGATATCTAATATAGCAACAAACAGCAACACCACTGAGAAAAATAGAGGAAGGTGTACAACAAACTGACATGTTCAAGACCTGCATTTCGACAGCCTGTGAGATAGTTTGAGGATTTATGCTTATACATTTGCTTATGTACCCTTGCGCCCACAGGCTTTGGTCATATGTCAGACATATGGCTCTGTGGAAGGTTTTGGCTTAGGTACCCAGACAGATTTCCAGGCAAGATAACCCAATAGTTTGGAATACTGCAACAGTGAATGATATCGCTTGCTTGTTTTGGACTGAGTTGTTGAATTAGGGCAGTTACTACAGTATCATGATCTTGGGCCCAGTTAGTGAAGTGTTATACTTCACAAGGGTATAAAGACTTAGTTGACTGAAATATTACTTGGATTTTGAATATGTGATCATGTTATATGGCAAAGTTTTTAATAAAGCAAGAATGTTAATTATTAATATATTACAGTGTGTGCAGGCAGTTTACTGATTTTCATGGTGGGTAATTTTGAGTGATTAGATTGAGATGGCATGGGTTACAATATGCTTATAAATGAGTGCTGGCTCTACATCTGAAGTGCATCACAACATGCCTCTAAGCTGAAAATCTTGGAGTATTTTTTTGTTCTCCTGAGTTTTTTCTTTTGCCTCAATTTGCACACTTCAGTGGTTTTAAGGGGGGTATCTATATGTTTCAGTGTGACAAGGGGCAAACAGAAGCGTGAGGCAAAGGGTGCTTCACAGCCAAGGGACTACATTCAGGGAGTCAACTATATAGTTGAAGCAATGATCTGTTGTCCTATTTCAATAGATCACTGTTGAGTGAAACCTGTGCAGCCAGACTGTGGTTAAATGGGGATAAGGAATTTGTGTTTTACCCATTGTTGTGTGACCATAGTACAAAGATGCATGACTGCAGAGGTGTTCAGAGAGACTTAACCCCACCCCCCAAAAATTCATTGTTTAAATGCATTGAGTGGATGTATCTATCAACAACAACCATCTTTAGCCCATTTTCTACATTTTGGGGTGTCATATCAACTGTCACCATTTCTCTCTCCATTCAATACCACTCTCCTAACTTTTGTGGCACTCATGCCTGACCATTGCAGGTCTTCTCTCACACAGTACATCCACCTCTTTGCTGGATGCCCTAATTTCCTCTTGCCTTCTTCCTGTTGGTTGCAAATCTTCTTCACCAGATTGCCTTTTGCTTTTCTGTACAGGTGCCCAAACCAACATAATCAGTTCTCTTTGACCTTTTCTGCAATTGGAACTACTTTAGCTTCTGTTCCAATGTCCTTGTTTCTTCATCTGTCCCATAGTGTGCATCCTAACACTCGCCTCAGGCACTTCTTCTTCACCTCTAGCTTTCTCATCTGCTCTTGCCTTTACTGCCCAGGTTTCTATACCATACAGTAGTACTGACCACATCACTGCTTTGTACATCTTACTTTTCAGCTTCTTTTGCATTTTTCTGTCATGCACTACCCCTGACACTTAGTGCCAGTTGCCTGCAGCCCCTCTGATTCTAGCTTTGACCTCCTCATTTAGACTTCCCTTCTTCTCACCCACTCCTCCCAGACACTTGAAGTTGTTAACCTGTTAAACTATTTTCCCTTCTATCTCAGTTCTCAGCTTCTTCTGCTTTCCTCCCCTTTGCTGTCATTACAACTGTCTTATCTGTACACAGTTTCACTCCATGTCCATTCAGGAAAGAATGGGGAAATGGAATGTAAAAATGAAATTCTTGCTCAAAGTCTGCCTGTAATGCCACATAGATTTGTTGATCTGTCCCTTCTGACCTGTTTACCGATTTAGTCCATCACAAGTATGAATGACAGTGGCCTCAAAGCTGAACCCTGATGCACACCAAGTCTCAATAGGAACCCCTCTGTGAGACCTAATACTGTTTGTACTTAAGTCATTGTGTTCAAGTGCATAGCTTACACTAATTCTGCCAATGTTTCTTGGACATCAAACTACCACAGGATTGTCCGAATCAGCATTCTTGGGACCTTGTCATATGATTTCTTTAAGTCTAGGAATACCCAGTTGGACTATTTCATCATCTCTAGCTTCTTTTCAACTATTTGTCTCACTGCAGACATTGGGTAAGTTGTGCTGCATCCTAATTTGAATCTGAATTGCTCATCTCCCATCTTACTCTGCAAATCTGTTTATCAATCACCCTCTCCAGAACTTTCACACAATGTTAGAGGAGTATGATACTTCTATTCTGCTCACAGTTGTGAATGTCCCCTTTCTTCTTGAATACTGGCACTAGTATGCTTATTCTCCAGTCATTTGGGGCATGCCTCTCTCCATACATTATGAAGAGCATCTACAGCCATTTCCCCCATCTCACCCAACATCTATATCATATTTGCTATGACCTCATCTGAACCTACTGCTTTCTCTGACTTCATTTTCCTTAGTGCTATTCTTACTTCTACAGTAATTTCCTGCTCTTCTTTCATTGGAATCTGTGTCTGGAACAGTACAGCTTCTGTGGGGTCGTCCTCATTCAGAAGCTGCTGGAAGTACTCCGTTCATCTGCTTTTGATATCCTGTTGGCTGGTGAGCAGATTGTTGCTGGCATTCCTTATGAAGGGTGTCTGATCATCTTCTTTATCTTTCTCTCTTTGCCTTACAGCCTGACAAGAGTTTTTTTGTGCCATCTACTGAATTACTTTCCAGAAGCTGGTAGAGTGCCTCTGATGCCTTGTTTTTGCTACTGCAATGCATCAGTTAGCCTCTTTGTTAGCCAACCAGTATTTCCTCCTAGCCTGGTCCAGCTTTTCTAGCTCCCACATTTTCCTGTACTCCATTTTTCTTTTGATGACTTCCTGGACTTCTGCATTTCCCCACCAGCTTTCCTTATGTACCATATTTCCATACCTGGCTCAGCCGCATATCTGTTCTATAGTCTACTTACGTGTTGTTTTGAGGTGCTGCCATTCTTCTTCAACTCCACCTATTTTCTTTACTTCTTGAGGTGCCAGAACCCTGATTAATTCCTTGAACTCTTGTACCTTCTCTCCAGTCAATTTCCAGTTCTTCAGCTTAGTCTCTGTTGACCTTAGAGCCTTCTCTGACCACTGCTTGCAGCTGACTGTGGCAACTAGTGGTTTATGCTGTGGGCTGAATGTTTGCTGGGAATTACTTTGCAATTGCCGATTATACCCGAGTACCCTTTCTTTACTAGCAGGACGTCCAACTAAGTTGCACATTGACCACTTTTGTACATAATCTTGTGAATGGCATTTGCTAGACAGAAGTCTAGAATGGCCTCTCTTTCTTTATTCCTGTTGCCCTACCCATGTGGACCCAAGCAGTCCTTGTATTCTGTTCTGTCTGTCCCAATAACTGCATTCAGGTCATCCATTATCGACAACATTTGATGTTGCCCTGCTTTATCTAGTAGGTCCTGTAACTTCTGTGTGAATGCACTTTTTCCTCATTATCACAACCCTGCTGTGAGGCACAGGCTCAGATTATAGATAATGCACTATCTTTCCACTGGAGTCTGACTGTCATGAGTCTGTCACCAACTCAAATGATCTCACTCACTGTGTTTTTAAGAATCTCCCTCACTACAATTCCCACACAATTTGTAGTTTGTCCTCCTCTTGAGTAGTAGACTGTGGATCCCAAGCCAAGTGTGGACTGTGGATCCCAAGCCAAGTGTCTTTGCTGCACTGCCTTTCTATTGTGTCTCCTTGATACACAGGATGTCCAGTCTCCTCCTTACCATCACGTCATTCATTTCCAAAGTGTTCCCTGTCAGTGAACCTACACTGAGTGTAGCAGTTCTTAGTTCACATTCGGCAGGTTGATTAGTTTTACATTCAGGTTTCACAACACAGAGCTATCCAAGGTAACCTGTCTTCTGAAGCCCCTCCCCCTCCGCTGGCCAGTGGCACTGGGCTTAAACTAACACACAGAGACAAAAACACACACACACTGCTCCCACCATTAACATGGGTCCTTGGTATAGGTCAGAGTAGGCCATGTCCTTAACCCACTTATCATAAGCAAATACCCATGTCCATTTTGGTCATATTTTACACTGCTGAATGCCCAGCCCTGACATGTCACACAACTTGTGATCCATGTTCTCTTATCTTGAGGATATTGTGTAACACAGTTGATGTCCACGAAGGTTGCGCTCTACAACTCTTCCACTTAGAGCCTCTGCTGCTGCCCAATACTCCATTCCTGGGAAAGTTTAAGGTGGAAACATACAGCATGCTTCTGGGAGGTGGAGAAACCCCACAGAGACCCAGGGAGAACATGCAAACTCTACACAGGTATTGACCAGAGGTCAGGATCGAATCATGTACCTTGTGCACAGGAGGCAAAGATCTTAACCATTATGCCAACCTCTCTGCCCAATGGATCTGTATATGCAATCACAAATAACTGATGATAAGGACTTTGTCCTTTCCATACATTGTGGGGTCATGGCATTAGTATTA
Organism: Protopterus annectens; assembly: GCF_019279795.1. NCBI lineage: Eukaryota > Metazoa > Chordata > Ceratodontiformes > Protopteridae > Protopterus > Protopterus annectens. The sequence goes on along the minus strand of NC_056737.1, from coordinate 799,046,209 downwards.
ATTAGAGATATGAGGTGTGTAATAGGGCTTGCTCCTCTACAAAAACATTGTTTAAATATTTTGTACAAAATATTACATCAGTCTGGACCTGATCAGTTAGGAGTAAAGACCCGACTGGCTGTGAATCACAACCATGTGTCACACACTCAAGAACCACATCACGGACAACACAGACAACTGAAAGTTGTAGACCTATAATGTGCAGCTGGTCATCTTGAATTATAAGCAAAATCTAAATGTTATATGTTATGAAGGACTTTTTATGAATGTGTGACTGTCATCATCATCTTTCGGCTTTTCCCGTTAGGGGTCGCCACAGCGGATCATCTCTTTCTATTTCTTCCTATCCTCTGCATCTTGCTCTGTCACACCAACCGCCTGCATGTCCTCTCTCACCATGTCCATAAACCTTATCTTAGGCTTTCCTCTTTTCCTCTTACCTGGCAGCTCCATCTTTAGCATCTTTTTCCCAATATACCCATCATCCCTCCTCAGCACGTCCAAACCAACGCAATCTCATCTCTCTTGCTTTGTCTCCAAACTGTCCAACATGAGCTGACCCTCTAATATACTGATTCCTAATCCTATCCATCCTAGTCACACCGAGTGCAAATCTTAACATCTTTAACTCTGCCACATCCAGCTCTGACTCCTGCCTTTTTGTCAATGCCACTGTCTCCAACCCATATAACATAGCTGGTCTCACTACCCTCTTGTAGACCTTCCCTTTCACTCTTACTGGTACCCGTCTGTCACAAATCACTCCTGACACTCTTCTCCACCCATTCCACCCTGCCTGTATTCTCTTCTTCACCTTTCTTCCACATTCACCATTACTCTGAACTGTTGATCCCAAGTACTTAAACTCGTCCACCTTTACCAACTCTACTCCCTGCATCCTCACCATTCCTCTACCCTCCCTCTCATTTACACACATATATTCTGTCTTAGCCCTGCTGACCTTCATTCCTCTGCTCTCTAGAGCATATCTCCATCTCTCCAGTCTCCTCAACCTGATTCCTACTCTCACTACAGATCACAATGTCATCTGCAAACATCATAGTCACGGGGCCTCCTGTCTGATCTCATCTGTCAACCTGTCCATCACCACTGCAAATAAGAAAGGACTCAGAGCTGATCCTTGATGTAATCCCACATCCACCTTAAACGGATCTGTCACTCCCACTGCAGTCCTCACCACTGTCACACTACCCTCGTACATATGCTGTACCACTCTTACATACTTCTCTACCACTCCCGACTTCCTCATACAATACCACAACTCTTCTCTAGGCACCCTGTCATATGCTTTCTCCAAGTCTACAAAGACACAATGCAACTCCTTCTGACCTTCTCTGTATTTCTCCAATAACACTCTCAGAGCAACCATTGCATCTGTAGTGCTCTTTCCTGGCATGAAACCATACTGCTGATCATTAATCATCACCTCCCTTCTTAACCTAGCTTCTACTACTCTTTCCCATAACTTCAAGCTGTGACTGATCAATTTTATCCCTCTGTAGTTACTGCAGCTCTGCACATCACCCTTATTCTTAAAGATAGGTACCAAAACACTTTTTCTCCACTCCTCAGGCATCCTCTGACTTTCCAAAATTTCATTAAACAATCTAGTTAAAGATTCCACTGCCATTTCTCCTAAGCACCTCTATGCTTCCATTGGGATGTCATCTGGGCCAACAGCCTTTCCATTCTTCATCCTCTTCATAGCTGTCCTTACGTCCTCCTTGCTAATCTGTTTCACTTCCTGATTCACTATCCCCACATCATCCAACCTTCTCTCTCTCTCATTCTCTTCATTCATCAGCCTCTCAAAATACTCTTTCCATCTACTCAACACACTCTCCTCTCTTGTGAGTACCTTTCCCTCACTATCCTTTATCACCCTTACTTGCTGCACATCTTTCCCAGCTCTGTCCCTCTGTCTAGCCAATTGGTACAGGTCCTTTTCTCCCTCTTTAGTGTCCAATCTCTCATACAACTCTCCATATGCCTTATCCTTAGCTTTCGCCACCTCTCTCTTTGCCATGTGCCTCATCTCCTTATATACATGTCTACTTTCTTCATCTCTTTGACAATTCCACTTCTTCTTCGCCAGCCTCTTCCTCTGTATACTCTCCTGTACTTCCTCATTACACCACCAGGTCTCCTTGTCCTCCTTCCTCTGTCCAGATGTCACACCAAGCACCTTTCTAACAGTCTCCCTTACTAGTTCTGCTGTAGTTACCCAGCTATTCGGTAACTCTCCACTGCCTCCCAGTGCCTGTCTTAACTCTTCCCTAAACTCCACTTCACAATCACCCTTTTTTAACTTCCATCATTTAATCCTTGGCACTGCTTTCACACTCCTCCTCCTCTTCTTGATCATCAACGTCATCCTACAGACCACCATTCTATGCTGCTTAACTACACTTTCCCCTGCCACCACTTTACAGTCTCCAATTCCCTTCCATCTGGTCTCTTGCACGCACAATATATCAACCTTCCTTCTTTCCATCATATCAGCTAGCTCTCTTCCTATACCAGTCATACTGCCAACATTCAAAGTTCCTACCCTCACTGCTACACTCCTAACCTTTCTCCTCCCTTCCTGCCTTCAGGCATGCCTTCACCCTCCTCTTCTCCTTCGGCCAACAGTAGCCCAATTTCCGCCAGCACCCTGTTGGCTAACAGTACTGGTGGCGGTCGTTGTTAACCTGGGCCTTGACCGATCCGGTATGGAAATATGAAATTTTTGCGCCATAAGTGATGTGGCAGAATTTTTACATTGGATGCCCTTCCTGACGCAACCCTCCCCATTTATCCGGGCTTGCATGCCTGAATGTAATACATGTAACATACTGTGATAGTGATACTAATACTAAAAATAAATTATGGGGTGCATGTCTTCAAAATAGGGCTGTACAGTAATATATTCACTTGTAAAGTGAATGTTTGTTAGGATATATCAATGTAAAAAAACGTGTTAAGCATTTCACATAAGTGTGACTTTAGAATTGTTTAAATTATTTTTAGTTGGGCACATTATTGTTTCATGATTTTTATTAGACCTGCAGCTGGGCTGTTAATTCTGTACGTGCATCTATGGATGTTTTACTTTACTACTTCTAGGGATCTTCCAGTAGGTTGATGTATGGTTCCTGGGGGGGGGGTTGCCATTTTTTAATGATATTGGGGAGGCAATGAGGGTTACATTGAAGGGTGTTAGTACAAGCTGTACAATCACAGAAGTGAAAGGAGCCATTCTTACCATATCATCTGGTTCACAATGGGAACATCACTGATGAATACTTTGGTTGGGTTCATTTTCCCTGTTAATTAAAATTTGATAAAACTTCTCATAAGATCCCACAATCAGTGCCAGCATACACTATTACAGTGATACTAGGAACTTACCATAAATACAGGTGTTTGAGTAGACTCACGGTTACAGACCTCACACCTGTGGATATCCTATGTGAAAGTAGACCATGGCTGGTCCAACTTTAGGAAATTTACTCTTCTCCAAAGCTTTGGCTGATGCCCTCCCACCTGCAGCATAAGTACATTGATGGGACCAAAGGTGCACTTGCTAATGCTATCTTCAGATCTTTCTTACTCCCACAGTAGCTAGGTAAAAAACCTCAGTGCCAGAGCCCTAGAGAACCAGATGACACAGTCCTAACTGTGCCAGGGTCCACCCCAATGGACCTCGATCCTCCTTCTCCAAGTAGCAGATTTGTGGAGGGATTGGGGCCTGGTGAGAAAGTGAAAGAGAAGGTATACAATGGAAACTACAGAGCCACTCCAAACCACATGGACAGAGAAAGAAGGAAGGGTGGGCACCTGAAGTGCAAAAGGCAACCTTTTCGAACACTTACATTTACTGTAAGTTCCTAACACAACTGCAACATGTTCATTATTCACTATTGCAGTCCTCACATTTGCAAAGATGACCAAAACACAATATAGCAGGATGGAGGTTACTGGATATGGGACTTTGAAGGACAGTAGAGGCAAAATCTGTCCCTAAATGCTGTTCATACACTGTAGTGCCTGCAGAAGGCATGTAGCCATGATGAACTAGCTGCTTCATGAATAACCTATGTAGCAGCCACCTTAAAGAAGGCTCTCGTGGCAGCAGCATCTCATGGAATGTGCTCTGATCTGGCCTGGACTAGGCTTGTCATGGTTCCAGTATCGAAGGGAAATGCAATGAACAAAAAAATTTGAAACACGTTTGCTTAACAGTTCTTCTACAGGATTCAACATGGACAATCACTGTAAGGGCATATTCTAGGAGTTTCATGTATAGTTTAAACACACAAAAAACATAAAAAAAACAATTACTAAGGTAGATTAGTGCAAGTCTGACAGTAAATTAAACAGCAAGACAGCTCTGCCAATGAGAATTTTTTGTTGTTTTCAACCAAAACAGTAGAATAACTCATACTATACACAGCAAAAGGTATCTAAAAGGAAAGAAAAAAAAAGTCAATAAAACCACTTGAAAATTCACATATCAGAGTATAAAGTTCATTTTATAACCAAAAAAGATAAAGAAAAAATATAAAACAGCAATTTTAGTCACAAAGGTGTCACAGTGGTGCAGAAGTTAACACTGCTAAGTCACATGGTTTTGTTCTCCAATTTGAGTTTAGTTTAGGCTACTTTCTATGCCAAATCTGTATGTGCTCCTTCATTTGTTGCAAAGTAATATTGTCTTCTCTTGCCTCCTAAAGACACCATGGATGAACCTGATGCTTCCCCAAAAGGGCCAGATGTGCATGCAACATGTTTACTTTCAGTGATGGGCTGACACAATGTTGAAGATTAGTTTCTCTATTGTTTGCCAAGTCAATAATATCACAAGCTCCAGATCTCTTGTGACCCTAAACTAAACTTTGTGGGCAACTGGAAAATGAATTATTTATTTTAGTAGTTTACTTGTATAGTCTATCAAATTTTCAGCTAGGGAATCGAACCCGAGAACCTCTTGCTATGAGGAGACAATGCAACCGCTGCACCACTGCACCATCCTAATGTTTCCCATCTTCAGATTTTCTTACTTCCCAATCAGACAATAATGAAAATACTAGCAGTAGATAAAAGATACAAGAAGGCTATTTGAAAAGAAAAAAAAAGAAAAGAAACCTTACCTTCACATCTTGACAGGTTTAATTAACACTCAAAATGAGAGTGAAGTATAGTAAGAATATTTAGAGGAAACTACACTAGGTGCACAATGAACATTACAATAAAACGTGTCAAATTCCTCATTTATAATGTAATTTACAGCAGTATTATGAATGAACCAAGCGTCTTTTTTTGGTCAAAATCTATTGCATCATGTTTTAAATTTTGATTGAGAACAATATCAATACTCTTAAAGCTGGTTGCTTCTACCTTAAGCACTTCTCATTCTTATTCCTAAAAGCAGCTACATGTTTCTACATTCTAAATTTTAGACGTTAAATATCAAACTTTTCAGTTTAAGGCCAAGTTTGGAACAAGGGAATATCTTTTAAAAGATGATGAATTAGCTTTATTTTAAGTGAGACCTATGGTAAGGCATTGTCACTACTATTAGATCAGCTAACTAGATTCTTACACAGGTATTTAAAAGGATCCTGAATCCTGTAAAAATGGTCAGGACTCCTGAAACCAGGGAGTTAGGAGCATTAAAAGCTACCTTCAAAAGCCACAAGAACTGGATGGCTACCAAGTGATTTTGAGGCAGCAAAGACAAAAAGATCAAGATACCTTTTTAACATATGCAACCTTGCTAGGCAGGTAATTAAAGTGGATGCTTGTTAAAATAGTTTCCAAATGAGTTATCTTCTACTGGAGAACCAGAAGAAAGGATATTTTCACTGTCCATGCTATGGCTTAAAGCTATGGACATCTGACGCTTACAAAGTGACTTCTTCCTCTCTCTCTCGAATTGCCTCTTCCTCTTCATAGAAGGGATGACTCCAGATATAAATTGCTGAGCTGAACTGGCCTATGGCTTTCAAGGAAGGGGAACAATCTTGGCCCAATTTCTGCTATTGAGAGAAAGCCAGGGTAAGAATGGGTATGAGAAAAAGAAGTTATGTACTTACCATAATGTTCGATTTTTGTAGTCCATCTCACCCTTCATTCTTACACTTGGGTTCGGAGCCAAACCTCTGCTCCGACTCGGCAATTCTCTAGCTCAAAATCTTCTGGTTGGCTCATGGCAAGGAGGTATCCCATAATGCACCACTAATGTATCCCAGATCTTGTTTGCTGCAATTAGTAAATATACAGAGACAAAGAACAAACCAAGTAGAAAGGTCTTAACATAGAGATAAGTCAATAGTCACAATACCCCCAGGTCCTCAAGGAGGGGGCAGGAGGGAGGGTTCATAAGAATGAAGGGTGAGATGGACTACAAACATCAAACATTATGGTAACTACATAACTTCTTTATGTTTTGTAGTCCTATCTCACCTTCATTCTTACACTTGGAATAGCATCCCCTAACACCTTTATCTTGGGTGGCTCACTGGAAAATGCTCCTGTGTACTGTGGAACCAAAGGAAGCCCTGTTCCTGCAAGCCACGTCCAATTTGTAGTGAGTTATGAATGTATGAGGTGAAGCCCATGTTGCTGCTGCACAGATGTTATCTATAGGGATCTTTGCTTGAAAAGCTACTGAAGTAGAAACAGATCTGGTAGAGGGAGCTTTCACCTTGAAGGGAAGATCTTTGCCACTGGATGTATAAATAAATTAAATGCAGCTGGAAATCTAGTGAGACAAGGTGGTTTTGGAGACTGGTAAGCCCTTCCTTGCATCCGAAAAGGAGAGAAAATCACAATTGTCTATGAACGTCAAGCTGGTAGAATTTGTACTCTGCCTTGTCAGAAAATTTAGGGAAGAAAACAGATAATTCAATGGATTGGGAAACAACACGAATTCCACACTGATAAAATTTAATAGAGAAAACAGTCTTAGCGCCTCGGCCACAACAGCCTTTATCCAATGATGAGTCTATCTCCGCTGATTGTACTTTTAAATTCATGGAAGACAGAAAGCAGAGATATCATAACCCATTTGGAGCTCTTGGTGGTAATTCTTCTGGTATGTTTTCCCAAGAAATACAGGACAATGTGGATAGTTTCGAAAAATTAATCTTTCCAGAAATGCGTTGCCATTTTAATCTCTTGGGACTTATCAGATATACTGAATTAAATATTGCTCCTCGAGGGTTAAGGGCTTTTAAAAGCCCAGCAACTCCCTTTGATATCTCCGATACCAATGACTTAATGTTTAAAGATCGGTGGCTAGCTGCGGCACATACTTGTGCTATGGAATGGGTTAACATCTTAGTGGAAAGGGAGAAACTATTGCATATGAAACTTAAAAATGAATTACATGATATGCATTCAAAGTTATTGAGTCAAGTAGGGGACCTTAAAATTAATGACATCTTCAAAAATTTTAAAGAGAAATTAAATAAATACGAAAATGAACAGGTTCACCTTAAATCTACTAAAATTAAAACAGACATTCGTGACTACGGTAATGGGCGGGCCTTCCTTTGGAGAAATAAGCATAGTTTCCATTCAGGACAAACGGGGAATAGAAACAATAAGAAACAATTATCTGTTTCCTTTGCTTCCTCTGATGGTTTAGGTTTTACTACTGATTCAGAGGGAGAAACACATGATTTTCCACCATTACCTATTGCACAAGAACCTGAAGCACACCAACAACGTTTTGGTCAGAATGAAGAAAACATCAAAAGAGGAAAAAAGGAACTGGTTTCAGTTCTCCGATGCGTGAGCGACAATTTAAACAACCATTTAAACGAGGTAGATGGAACTGATATGAATAATATTAATATTGTTTCTACATCTGTTTTTGTATCTAATGTAGTTAATCTATCTGGTTCTGCTTTAACCGATGAAGTAATAGCTGTTCTTCAGTTGGGTTTGAAATTTGTACCCACTGTTACACCTAGGAATCATTTAATTAAACAAGAAATGTTTAAATTTGTTAGAAAATTGCACCTGAAATGTTTTTTTGCACAAGGGGATGAATGGGTGAATAAACATGATTGTGAATATAGTCCTGAAATTGATAGTAGTGACGACAGCTTTTTTTATTGTTTATCTGATGATGTTAATTTTTTTTACTTCTCCTAATGCGTATTCATTATTAAATACTACAGGCATTGATTTTCATAGTAAATTTATACCCCCTATACTAATAGTACAATTATACAATTTTCAGAAATGGTTCATTTTTCTGTACAAGAACTTGCTGATATATATGATAAAGGTTCTTGGCATTTTAACATGACCAAGAATGAATGGCTTGCTTTAAAAAGTCTTATGAACAGAAATGATTTAATTATTAAGCCTTCTGATAAAGGTGATAAGATTGTCTTGCTTACCCAATATTGTATGCAACACTTGAATGATGCTTTGACTTATGAAATAAGTGAGGTTGCAAAGTATTTGAATGCTATGAAATTTTTTACTTTATTGACTGAGAGGGGTGTACGTTTAGGTTATTTTTGTAAAAAAGATCTTGATACCAAATTTAATGTGGAGAATTGCCATTTAGCTACTTTCTATTGTCTTCCCAAACTTCACAAAAATTTGATGAATCCTCCTGGTTGTCCTATTGTTTCTGCTGTTAACTATTTTCTTCAGAATACTGGTATTGTCATACATGGTTATTTGTTACCTTTTGTAGAAAAAAATGATTCTTATATTAAAGATTCTTTTGATTTTATTGAAATATTACGGACAGAAAATATGTTTTGGGTTAGCTTGGATGTTGTTAGCTTATATACAAACATTAGTCATAATGATGGAATACAAGCATTATATTATTTTTTGGGAGATAGTCCTACTTCACATTATATTATAGATTTAACTCATTTTTTTTACTGAATAATTTTTTTAGTTTTAATAAAGTGATTTATCACCAGTTAAGGGGGACGGCCATGGGGGCACTTTTTGCCTCCATGTATGCCAACTTGTTTATGGCTAAATTTGAGTTGGAATATATTTATACTAATACATTTGTGCAACAAAATATTTTGTTTTATTTTCGTTACATTGATGATTTGATTTTTCTGTGCACGGGGGATCAAATTTGGTACCTACCTTTGTTTCAGAAATTAATAATAATATATACAATATTATATTTGATGGTTTACAGTTTGGAACTAAAGTGAATTTTTTAGATATTTGCTTGTCAGGAGAGAAGGATGGACTTATTTCCATTACTGTCCATCGAAAATTTGTGGATGGTAACCAGTATTTATTTGGGACTAGTTGCCATCCGCCTCATACTTTGAAATCTTTACCCTATGGGGAAATTATTTGATTATCGAGACTTTGTAATGATGGTCTTGATTTGGAGAAAGAGATCAATAAATATGTTTTTACAAAGGGGTTACAATATAGGTTTAATTTGTGAATCAATTGATAAATTATTAAAATTTAATTCGGATGGGGAAGTTAACAGAAATCAAAATTACAATACAGAGTCAATTTTAAGACTACAATATCTAGGAGGGTAGCTAAACAACAACAACAAAAAATCTTTTTTGTTACTACTTTTAATCTTTTAAGTGGTAAAATTTGGGATCTCATTAAATACTATTGGAAATTTTTGTTACAAGATGAATTGATAGGTAAACTTATCCCTGATGTTCCCTATGTTGCTTATAAGAGAGGATAGAATTTAGGGGACAAATTAGTTAAAGCATATTATGTCTCTCCAGTAAGTAAACTGGGTCTTTCATTGTCTATTTGTGGGACTATACCATGTCATAATTGTAATGTATGTCCTTATATTAAATTAAACTTTTCCAGAATAAATGGGAAAACATTCAGACCACATAACTGTTTTTCATGCTATACATCGGGTGTGATTTATTGTCTTAGGTGTCCCTGTAACCTATTCTATATTGGGGAAACAAAAAGAAAATTTAGAATTAGATTGCTGGAACATATTTGGGATATTAAAAGGGGAATGTTAGAGAGTCCCGTGGCACTGCATTTTATGGAGAAACATAGCTGTAATGTTAATTTATTACAGGCCACTATTTTAGAACAAGTTTTTGTTAAGAAGGAGGATGATAAATTACTCAAAAACATTTTATTGTATAAGGAAACTCTTTTCATATTAAAATTCAATACATTATCACCAATGGGTTTAAATAAAGAAGTAAACTGGAGATGTTTACTTTAGTTTTTGCTTTTATTAATATATTGCATTTAATGTATTTGATGTGTTTAAATGGAGTTGTTATCTAGTGTTGTTCACTTTAAATTTCAGGACTAAGAGTTTTATCATGTATTTAATTGTGCTTAATTGATTGATTACTTATATATATATAGGAGTATGTTTTCACTAAATTTTTGTACTCGTTGAAGGCTGTTGTGGCCGAGGTGCTAAGACTGTTTTTTCTATTAAATTTTATCAGTGTGGAATTTGTGTTGTTTTCTGAGTTATTTATAGTCTCTTCTAAACTATTTGTTGGTCGTTTTTGAATTCAATGGATTGATTAAGGTTTGTCTGAGAAGAGACCTTAGGAACAAATGAAGGTTTGGTCCATAAGGAAACCCTATCTCTGTGAAACACCAAATAAGGGGGCTTAATAGAGAGGGCTTGCAGTTCTGAGACCCTCCTTGCAGATATAATGACCACTAAAAATATGGTTTTCCATGATAGGAACTTGAGGTCACAAGTTGCTGAAGGTTCAAAAGGACTCAAAGTAAGTTTTTGAAGTACAAAATTCAAATCCCAGGGTGCCACAGGATCCATGACTGGAGGTCATAATAATGTGGCTCCTTTAAGGAAAGCTCTACACAATCTATGTGCCATAAGGTTAGGATCATTATCCAAATGAATGGTAGAAATAGCTGCCAGCTGAAGTTTAATAGTGGCAGCTGCTGAGCCTTGATGGAACAACTGAGTAAGGAACTCCAAAATGGCAGAGATGGGAGCTGTATAAGGATCGAGGTTTCTCTCACAGGCCCAAAAGGAGAACCTTTTCCACTTACTCGTTTAAGTCTTTCTGGTTGAAGGTTTGTGAGAAGATGTCAGAATATGTACAACATCAGGGGAAAAGTTATGAAGCCTGACTAGAGATGGAATTGGAGCAGCCAAGCTGTCAAACTGAGGGTGTGGAAAGAGGGATGGAAGACCCCTGACGTGTGTCAGTAAATATGGCACTGGGTCCAGAGTCCAGAGTCCAAAGTTCATCCATAAGATGAGGTCTGAGGAAGGGGAACCAAATCTGACGAGGCCAGTAAGGAGCAATGAGGATAATTTTGCTTCCCAAAGATATTGCTTTCTGAATTACTTTCGATATCAGGGGAAATGGCGGGAATGCAGAGAGAAGTCCTGAGGGCCAATCGTGAATGAGTGCATCACTGGTTGCCTCCACCTTTGGGGGAATTTGGGTGAAGTATCTGCTGCATTTGGCATTTAGAGGGGTGGCAAAAAGATCACAGCAAGGCTGACCCCATTTGCGAAAAATCTGTTCTGCAATGTGTGTGTTCAGAGACCACTCGTGAGGCATCAGAATAGCCCTGCTGAGCCTGTCGGCTATCATGTTGGTTTTCCCCGGAATGTGCATTGCAATCAGAAAATTTTGGGACGACACTGCCCACTCCCACACTTGAAGGGCCTCTCTGCAAAGGGGATAAGATCTGGTCCCTCCTTGTTTATGTACCATACCACCGACATATTGTCCGAGTGAATTGCAATCATCTCTAGAGGGAGAAAGCTGTGAAGTGCTTGCAACGTCAGAAGCACTGCTCTCATCTCCAAGACATTGATATGCAAATGAGCCTTGTGTTCCTGCCACGTGCCTTGGACTTTTCTCCCTAGATAATGTCCCCCCACCCTATCTGAGAGGCATCTGTGGCCACGGTGGCGACAGGGGGAGACTGAACAAATGGTCTGCCTGTAGTCAGGTGACTTAACTGGGTCCACCAGCGAAGATCCTGTTTGCATGATTCTGTTATCAGGATGGGGTGAGAAAGAGGTAGATGCTGCAGCAACCATTGGGCAAACAGTAACCACTGCAGAACCCTCATGTGCAGTCTGGCTAATGAAACTAATGTTATTGTAGAGGCCATCTTCCCTAACAATTTGAGTACCGTCTTTGCTTTTGCCTTCTGCTGAGGAAGTAGACTCAAAATTTGTTGCCTGAGATTCTGAATTCTCTCTACAAGGAGGTAAGCTCTCATTGTGACGGTATTTATTTTGGCGACAGTAAAATTCACATGCTGAGAGGGCAATAATGCAGATTTTTGCCAGTTTATTGTAATTCCTAGCTGCAGGCAAGTGGAAATGGTGGCATCTCTGGCCTGTAATAGTAGATGCCTGGTGGTGGCAGTCAGGAGCCAGTCATCCAGGTATGGAAACACTTGGAATCCAAGGCGTCTCAAGTGAGCCATCAACACTGCCATGCATTTGGTGAACACCCTGGGGGCTGTGGTGAGACCAAAGGGCAGGGCATGAAACTGATAATGACTGGCCCCCAGCTGGGAGCGTAAGTGACTCATTGATGTTCTGTCCTTTTTGATGTGGTAGTATGCATCTTGGAGATCTATGGAGCACATCCAAACTTCTTTCCCTAACAACGGGAGTATCGACTGTAAAGTGACCATTCGAAACTTGGACTTCTGTACAGATTTATTTATTTATTTCCAGTTTGGTAACCATGGAGGTCCACTGGGCTCAAGGAGCCCATTTTCAGTGGAGGCCCAGGGAGAAAAGCTCCATATTACATAAAAGTAATACAAAAAGTAGTGTTATATCATGAGATTTAGCAAAGTACAATTGCAAAATAGAAGAACATGCATTACACACATTTACATAGTAGATTAGGGAAACCATTAGTACAGCATTTAAGATGGACAGAGGCAGCAGATAATGTGTACATAGTTTTAAAAACTAACAATTGTAAATCATCTGTGAGTAGTTATAAAAAGTAATATATGTAAGATTGTAAACAGTCTGCAGTAGAGTAGGGGAAAAATAAAGTTGGAAAGTACATTATTTGCTTTAAATAATTCATGATATTGGAGTTTTCAGAGAGAGACAGATGTACAATAGAGAAAGAGGAGTGTATAAATTTACGGAGATCCAAGATGGGTCTTAAGTTCCCTGTTCTTTTTGGCACCAAAAAGAATCTGGAATAAGTCCCTAATCCTACTTGGTCTGTGGGGACGGGTTGGATGACTCTCTATATGAGCAACTTTTGGATTTCTAGAGTTGCTGAATCCCTGTGATTGGGTGGAACATCTGGGATTCGTCTGATCCGAGGAGGGGGAAAAGAGAAGGGAATATGGTAACCTCTGGTAATTATCTTTAGTACCCACTTGTCTTGAGTGATATCGCGCCAGGCTTCTGGGTATAAGGATATACGTCCCCCGACTGGCTTCAGAGACACGCAGTTGGGCCTCCTTTCAGGAGCACTGATAGGGATGACCACGAAAGGAATCATGGTCTCCCCTGCCTCTAGGGCGGTGTCTACCATTATTTCCTCCTCCTCTGCCTCTGGAGAAGGAATCACCCTGTGCATCCTGGAAAAACCTCTGCGACTTCTTGAACCACATTTTAGTGCCCTTCTTCTCCTTGGGATAGGGACTAGAAGGAATGGAAAAACAGACTCCCATGGCAGACAGGGCTTTCCCTTCCTGTTCGCACCTGGTGAGTGTGTCCTTTACTTTGGGTCCAAACAACGAGGATCCATCAAATGGAGCATTGGTAAATGTAGACTTAAGGCCTCTGCAAAGTTACACAAGTGCATCCAGGAGTGTCTTCTAACAGAAACTACCGAACCCGCTGCCCTACTCACTCCATCCACTGCATAAGATATCAGCCGTATGGAGGAGTTTACAATAGAATTTAAGGTAGACATCTGTGTGTTAAACTTCTCAGACACCGCTTTAGATACATTACCTTGTAGAGTCTCTCCCAGTTCTTTTAGGAGATCTCTCTGGAGCCTAGTGAAGTGAGACAGGTAGTTCAGTGATCCAAGTGTAAAAGCCGCTGAAGAAAAGATACGCTTCCCATACCTATCCATCATTTGAGACTCATTGTTCGGTGGATGGACAGTGGAGGATGTTTCAGCAAGTTTCTTTTTGGTGCCTGCTGCCACCACCATGGCATCTACTGGCATGCCTTTAGTGAGAAAATCTTTGTCCTGAGGTGCTGACAAGAATTTATTAGGTCTTCTTGGAACCGGTTCCACAGTATCGGGAGATTCCCACAACTTTTGACTCAATAGATCCAGTAGCTCATCAAAAGGAGACACCCAAGAGATGGAGGGCTGAGACCCGAAAGTCTTCAGGTACACTGACTCCTCATCAGAAGGGGAGGTGGTGGGCCAGCTGCCTCTCTGTTTCAGGATCTCAAGGATATATCATCAGAGGACGACTTGGGGGACCCTTCTGATTCCTCAGCGTCTCATGTAATAGACTCATCGGGGGAGTCAACATGTTTCCTCTTACAAGATTTCTTCTGAGGAGGTTCCTCAGAAGGATATTCTGGGGAGACCTTGGAAGACTGGGGACCACTCATGGAGGTTTCCTGAGGCTGCGAGTCTCTGCTGTGTTGGATGAGATAAGGCTCTGAAACTGAAGTCGGTGCTTTAGGGGGAAGAGTGTCGGTACCCCTGGTTGGAACTGAAGACTTGGACAGAACACTCATCACCTTGAAAGCCGACCCTCCCGGCTCCGAGAATGCCCCCATTCTGAAGGTGCAGAGGCAGTCCTCGGTGCCAAGGAGATGGGCTCCAAGGCAGATGTGGAGTCCAAAATCACCCGAGCTGAAGCACTGAGAGGTAGGCTCAGAACTGAAGAAGTTTGGGTCCAAGCGTCCCCCTCAGGCCTGACCAGAGAGCTTAGGACTATAGACACTATGGATGGCACCGAAGGGGTCGGAGTGGATATCGGAACCGAGAGGCCAACTGAGGTAGCTGGAATCGACCTTAAGTGTCACCGACATCTCTGGCTCCGATGCGCCAGAGTGGCTCCGAGGAGGAACATCAACAGGGTGTATGGGCCAACTGGGACAGAGCCGAAAGTAAATTTGTCAGCGCCAAAGTCTGGAGGAGTCTACACACCACTCTCTCAACATCCTCATCAGAAAGGCTCCTAGAGGACCTGGAGGATAAAGTGGGGGACCTAGACCACTGAAAAATAGGTGATCTGAGTGTCGGAGAGACCAGGCAGAGTTCAGCTGACTGGCTCCGAGACAAAGACTCAGTCATTGGCTCTGAAACTCTTGGAACCGAAACTGATTGTTCCATATCAGAAACCTCTGTCGGCACCAAAACCAGTGGTGCCGAAGAGGATGTAGTCAATTTGGCAATCTTGCCTGGTGGCTCCGACGACTCCGAATGAGTGGGAGACCGCCTTTTAGTGGATTTGACTTTGTCTTTTTTGGAAGATGGTGACTTAGAACTGGAGGATGAAGAAGCCAACTCATCCTCAAAAGAATGCTTTAACAGGCCTTTCAAAATGAGTTTGTTCTTTCTCTCTTGAAGAACTCAAGGACTAAAGGCATGACAAAATGAGCAAGACTCTTGAAGGTGAATAGCACCTAAGCAGTAGACACAAAGATTATACCCATCTGTCAAAGACATTTTCTGGGCACACTTAGTACATTTTTTAAAGCCCGAAGGCTTGTGGTCCTTAGTATCCTTAAACATATTTCTATACTAATCAAAACCAATGCCAGAAAACCAAGCAACTGCTAGACAAGGACTACCTCTAACTAAATAGGTAGTCCTGTGGAAACAAAAAAGACAGACAGAGGACTAGGTCCTCTAACTTAAACGGGCCTAGCCCTGGAAGAAGACACAAGCAACAAAACTGAGGACTAGGTCCTCTAACTTAAATGGGCCTAGTCATTGGTGAAAAGAGAGAGAACCACAATTAAGCAATCCAAACAGCAAAGGAGAGACAGAGCGATGCAGGGATACACACAAAAGGCCAACGGTAGGACGGCCAATCAACAATAGCACAATTTGCGCAAACAATGCCAAAAGCTGTCTAAAACAGACACAGGTTATGAATGATCACTAAATCAGTTAATACAGCTACTTTAGGAAGCAATAACTTGAAAATGAGTATAAAAAGTTTTCACTTAGCCACGACCAAGAAGAAGCACATCTGAGCTCAACGAGCGGCAAACAAGATCTGGGATACATTAGCAGTGCATTATGGGATACCTTCTTGCCACGAGCCAACCAGAAGATTTTGAGCTAGAGAACTGCCGAGTGGGAGCCGAGGTTTGGCTCCGAACCCAAGTGTAAGAATGAAGGTGAGATAGGACTACAGAACATCTCACCTTACACATCTAGTTATCAAATGATGGCAACTAGTGCAAAAATGCTTATGTCTAATCTTCAGATGCCTGCATCGCACACAGAAGGCTTATTCTCACAGAAAGGAAGTCACAGACAAGAGTCTGGCAAATTAAGGTTGAGATTTCATACACCTTCTCTTCAATCAGCATAATGGGGATATCTCACCTCCCCTCAGGTGATCAAGAAATGGGCATCTAAATGATATGCCTTAGAACCAGCACCTAACCTGACCTGGCCATGGGTAAAGTATATTTGGCTCAAGGGATGTGCCTGTGATGGAAGGTATAGTGGCCTCCACAGAAGCAATGCCTGAGGTCTCAACAGTATCAGGTGTAGGGGCCAAGGACTATACTAGAGCCTAAGTGAGACTTGCCTGAAGGGTAGCAGTAACCAATGTTCCTTGTTTATTATTCAAATGGTGGGCCTAATTTTCCAATGTATTTTCCTTTTTAGGATGCCCAAAGAGGATGACTGCTGAAGGATATCTGATTTGATGGCCTATGAGGCAATGAACTAATTTCTGCTTGCCAAGACATGCTGGCTGGGAAATCCTGCTGCCTTATTCTCATGTTTTTCTTGTTAAAACTATTACACAGAAAACATTATGGAAAATCCCAAATGGAAAACACCACCGGATGGAAAGTCTTGTGTGAGGAAACTGACATTTGCAAATACACATATTTACTTTTTTGCAGGCTGAACATATCACTGATGGCCTAATGAGGTCTACAATCATAGGCATGGGAACAAAATACAGAAAACCAAACTTCTGCAAAAATAGCAACACAATAATGGGGAGAAAAAGGAAAATTTCCAAAGGGATATTATTCTGCTAAGTTTTGGATCACTGTAGACTGGATGTCTGAAATGAATGACAATTTTATACATCCAGTACTGTACTGTGGCAAGAAAGAGTGAAAGAAGGCAGAACTGATGCCCGCCTTTGCACTGGAAGCATGGCAATATCCTTGGGAAGGAGGAGTCAGACCAGGAGGGGGAAGGGTGCAAAACTCAGGACGTCATGCTGAACATCAGACCTTCACTGTTGCTGAGCTCCCAATAGTTATGACTGTGATGTCACAGGGAAATAAAATGATTTGAAATGGGATGTATGTATTTTTTTTCTTCTTTTTAGACTGTAATGCATTTTAAGCTACATTTAAGCATTGTAAAATCTGGAAAAAAACACTGTGAAACTGCATTTACACAATGTCTTAATGACAGGATAATTTTATTTGTTCTTCAATGTAATACAGACAAAAAAAATATGAGTAAAGCCATCAACTTTTGTTCTGTTGGAATGTAAGAAATATTGCAGGGAATAATTCACTGACTGCATGCAATTGCATGGGGGAGTCTTAAAATAGCTGTGGTTAGGAACTCTTGAGCTAAGGTTGTAAAAACAGCTGGCTGCCAGGCATTAACAGAAAATGTGAAATCTTATGCCTTCTTTCTGTTGTTTTTACTATAAATGGGAAAACTGATGCAACTCCCCCTGGTTCTTGTGGGAAAGAATAAGCTGTTATAAATTGAGACAAATAGTGAAAAGTCAGTTCTGCTGGTAAACCTTAGTATACAAATATCTATGCAAGTATGCCATTCTGCAAATGCTGTACAATATTCTAGAAACTTGGCTGTAGGGGTACAGCAATTTTTCAAGTTAGAGTTAGCCAGGCTGATTACCTAGAGGTTTCTTTTAATTGTTCTATTTGTGCAATAATTATTTTTCTGTTCTTCGTACAAATTTATTTCCCTCTACATATCTACTTTGTATCAGCACTAACTTTATTTTCTAAGTAAAGTTTTTCATTCACTTTTAAACTCTTGTGGTTGGTATATTTATGAATTATTATCTAAGAGGATTATTTAGCAAAGTAGGTTACCAAGCTGCTGATCCATGTCTCCAATTGTCCTGTACATTACCATATATTTATTGTTACCATCTGGCTACTGATCAAGAGTCGCATGGTAATTGGTGATTGGATTTCTAGCCAGATATCTAGGGTTGTGGCAGGTATCTAAGTGGTCAAGATGAAAGCTGTGTTGATTTAGAAAGTTCTCTCAGACTTCTAAGGGAATTGTGTGTGTGTGGGGATAAGTAAAAATTTCCTTGGAGGGCAACTGCCATGGATAAGGGACACTAGAAGACACTGACACTCAGTAAGAAAGGGACCAGGGGTGCTAGGCCAAAGACTCAACACAGCACAGCAAGTAATCAAGGTGTAGTCCAAGTCAGGGTGTGGATGATGGAAGCCCACACCCAACACAGTAGTGCGCATTACCTGTATGCTTTTGAGGCCACATTGTATTGGATGAATTGTTCAATGAAACAGATGCATGAGTGTCTTATCTACTTTAACATGTTGATTGTGAGTTGTGCAATTCCAGTAACCATCCTTTTGCTGGTCCTCAGTCCTATTTGTGGGCAGTGAAGCAGATCTAAAGATATAATCCCTGCCCTTCACATCTTCGGCATTACACTAGTTGACAATGGTAGGATTCAAACTCCAGTCTGGCAACCAAGTTATCTCACAATGACATATGGTTGGCAGTGATGGGATTGAAAGGCTATCAGTGTAAGCCACAATGGCTTTAAGTATGATCTATACATATACACTGTTGGCTACACTGAAAGACTGTCAGTAGTGGAGGGCAGAATATCTCTGCAGATTCAATGAACAAATAAAACCCGGACTCTAGTTGTAAAACGGAGGATGACAAACCAACAGCTGAATACAAACAGGATGCTGAGGCAAAGCATGCTGCTCTAGTCTAAAAAAAATACACGGCTAAGGGGAGGCCTTCCAGCATTCTTTCAAAAGACACAAAATAATGACTCACAGTCAAGAAGGTTGGAGCCACAAACTGGAAAGACAGTTCAGCTATACTCAAATATTGTGGGGGCTGCAGCTTAGATGTAAAAAAACAGGCAGATGGGGTATAACTCAAGAAACACAACCTAAGGCAACAAACAATGGGAAGGTTGACACAGACAGTGATAGTGAGAACCCTAAACTGGGGAACCACAACACTTTGTCAGAAAGGATTTAGGGAACTGCATCCAGTTCAAATGTAGGTGAGCAGATGGGTCATATAATGTCAATAGAGAAACATGAAGATGCAAATGCTGAGGCCTAGACAGCCAACTTTCTATGGGTCCCCCAAGCAGGGAAAGTTGTCAGTGGAACAGTTTCTACCAAAGAGTTGAAGAGGGACAGTTTTTCACCTTAATGTGAACAATAACAACTTCAGGTGAGATAGGCACAGTTCTGAAAGGGTAACCATGATAAATGCTACTCTGTGTCTGGCTAGTAGAGGGAACCCTGACAATCTGACTGGTCTTTAATAGATTTGGAACTATGGCATATGTTTTATTTTCCTTGTGACATAAGAATTACAGGTTGTACTTCTTAAAGATGAAGAATTACCAAAAGAACTAATCATCTCATCCATTTTAAAAGGAAGCTTTAATTTCTTCTGACAGTAACAGGTACATGATATGTAGCCAAACTAGTATTTAAGAAATTAGAGTCAAATGAACACTGTTCCCAAGTTTCTCTGGTTGTTATGAATCTTTGAAGATGGATGCACTCTGTGAAGGAGACCCTGTACTCTCTTCTTCACAGCAAAGAGGGCTTAGCTCTCCTTCTACTAACTAATTATAACCAATGCCAAGTCTGTGGCATCTTGAGACAACAGAATATCTTTTTTTGTTGATCTTGTCTTGGAAGTGTCAGTTCTTTTTCCAAAATACCCCTTTCAGCTCAACAGTGAGTTCATAAGGGGTTGCTGAACAACAGGTCTACTTCCAGCAGCAGTGTCTGGCTAAGGATGGTGCACCTGGAAGAGGATTCAAATCCTCCATGTTATGCTGTTATCCTTAAATAATACAAGTATTTTATGCTTTAGCATTCCCAGTCATTTGCTTCAGACAACTTCATTGCTCTGCTCTTGATTCAGCAAAATTTAAAAAAAGTTAAATGCTTTAGATCATGATTTCATGACAGCCAACAAACAAATACTACTGCTCAGTGCTAAAAGAAAGTGCCCCCCTCCCCTAAAAGCCTTACAGACCTTGGAAAATATCATCTGCATGATCACTGAAAAATGGTTACCAATGCAGTGACAGGACACCTTCCCTTGTGGGGTTTAACACCTATCTCTTGTTCAGTCCCCCCCCCCAACTGAGGGTGTTTCAGTTACTTGTGGTAGTGGTGTCCATACTTCTCCCCCAACTCCATTTCATCTATGATCTTCAACTCCACCACATCCTCGTACCTACTACTAAGATCTAGTACCGTATCTCGGCCAATTATATAACATTTTTTCTGTCACTACACAACCCATGAGGCATATCTAAACACTATACTTCTTGGGGGATTTCAACTATCCTTTTATAAACTGGAAAACCTGCATTACTATATAAATAAATATGCACAGCACTTCCAAAAATTCTTTAAGAGCAAACTATAGACAAGTAGTGCATTCCCATATCAGAAGCCCAAATTTACTGGACCTTGTCATCATCAACATAGCACTACTATACTGTACATCTAATGTTATCCCATCTCTGGATAGATAAGGTAACCATTTGGAGATTTTCACCATAAGAACCCAATACAACATGACCATAAACCAAACTATATTTTGGGATTTTGCTAAGGCACAGTTACTGCAATTAGACGATGACCTGAAATGGTTGAACAGCTCCCTCTACACAAGCAGCACATTGCAAACAATGCTGTATTTCTTCAGAAAGCTTCTATTCTCAACTCAATGCCTGTATCAAGACATTGTTCCCAATATGAGATAAATACAGTGCCATGTTTAAGAACAAAACGGTATGGTGGAGCCCTTGTATTAAATTATATAACAAAAGAGAAATAAACTCCTCACCCTTAGGAGTAAACTGATACCCTCATGCTCCAGAGTTAAACTCAAAAACTTATATAAAGAACTCAGCAACAAAATCAAATCTACCCACGTTGAGTACGACCTGAAACTTGCTACCTCTATCAAGGACAAACATGAGTCCTTTTCCAACTATGCCAGAAACCTTAACTCATTCCCTCCAGTACAGCCCTTTGGAGTGTGTACCTTTAATTCCCAGTGGGTGTGGCTTCAGCCTTTAAAAATGAAGTTATTACCTTAGAGTTCTAACAAACAGTCATTGACAGAGGTCATACAGCAATATAATTGTGTTTGCCATCATGTATGGCTCAAGATAAAATATGCTGATACCTTGTATGTAGCATTGTTTTTGAATTATTAATGCAAATATGAACAGGCAATATTTGACGCCTAGAGGCGCAGTAGGCGGTAACTGCAGAAACTCCTGGAGACGTCTCTCAGCTGTAATGAGTTAAAAACAAAACCCAGCACTGCAGAGTAGATACACAACAACATCCACTTGACTCTTGAGGACAAACCCACTGTATTAGCAAATAAATTCAGCTCAGTTATTCCTCCTTATGCAACATGACATCATGTCTGCAACCTCACCAAAGAGCACCTCTGATAAATCCAAAATGCTTTATCTGCAGTAAAGGACCCTTAGTCTACGAGGGCTGACAATATGCCAGAGTGCTTCCTTGTCAGTGTGAAGCACTATCTCACTGACCCACTCCTGAATGTGTTCAACTTCAGCTTCTAAAAATGACTTTGTGCCAGAGGCACAGAAAAGAGCACTGGTCATCTCCCTCAACAAGGCCCCACCACTGATCCTGGCAGCTACAGATTGCTAAACTTCACCAGCTGTATCTGTAAGATGATGGAAAGCACCATTATGGAACATATAAACAAATGACATTTATAATCCCTTAACTCAAACCAGTTTGAGAAGGAAAGATGCTGCCTGCTTAACTTAATGGGCCTCTCAAAGTCACCACTGAATTAAATGAGTACAAATTGGTGCATACAACATACCCTGCCTATCAAAGGCCTTTAATATCATTTTGCACTCTGGCATTATGGGCAAACTAATCAGACTAAATGTAAACGCAAATATAACCCACTGGATAGCAAAATGGCTCACAGACAAAACTCAACATTTCAGTATTGGGAGACACTCTCCAATAAAAGGCTCACTACTAGTGGTGTGCCATCCCCAGGGCTCTGTACAGGGGTCACTACTATCTGGAATTTACTTCTCGGACATCAAAGCTTATGTCAAAGTTTTTTTGCTGACTAAGTCTGCAAATGATTGCAAACTTGGAACTGTCATACTCTCTCTTAAAGGACTCCAAGCTTCTACGAGCATGACTAATGCATACAAACAAATGATAAAAGGACTAGTGTCTAAAATTAAAAGCTAAAACATGTAGAACTGTGTCCTCTGTATAACACGAGCACCTATGCAACTACCACATAAATGACATTAACTCTGAAAAATTGATATGGTTATCAGGAACCTGCTTACTTTTGAAGACAGTAAACTCTTCCTTTAACTACCAACTATCCACAGCCATAGGAAAATCCTTCTACCTAGCTTGGCTTTTTGTCAAAGGCATCTTCTAAGTTCAAGAATGTTATCATTCCTCTTTATGCCTCCTTTTTAGGGACTTAATAGAATATGATGTTCCCTTCATCATGAACCCTTCCAGACACGATACAACTAGAAAGACCCCAATGTTTCCTCACTAAGAAAACTCGAGTCCAATTTCAATGACCTATGCAAAATGCCTTAAAAATCTCTCTACTTCCCTTCACATACAAACTCCTACACTGTAGCCTCTGCCTAAACCTATAAACAAACCAGTCCTGTATGGCTACCTACACTTTCACAAAACCTTTTAATGCTACATACACATACACAAGGAATCTAATCTTTCACTACAACATAAACAGAAACCACTGTAAGGATAGACACCTACCAAGTGAATCACTCTCCTCAGGAACAGACCCCCCCCCGGTGTTAAACAATGGAGCTCGCTCTCTTCAAACACAAACTTGATGAATGGATGGGTAACTGAAAATACACCACTGATGTGGTTCAACATTCCCTTATGGAAAGGGGGAAATGTAGCAAGAATGCTCAGGGTTGGCTTCTAATGAATTTAACAACTGCCTAATAATACCTATGAACTTAAGCAAGACTATGTGAAGAAAGAAGTAGTGAGCACACAGGGATCACTCTTACACGGAACAATGAAAGTACACTCGTGTAAGAAACTTACATAACAGTAGATGCTTGAATAGATTACTGTTGCAGTAGCCTAGGCTGTATGGGTTGTATCTTGCCAAGGATATGATGACTGGCCAACATATAAAGCTTAAGTGCCTTTTCCATGTGCCCTAACTGCTAAAGGGCTCGAGTAGAACCATGTACAATCATTGGTTAGGGTGCCAAACCTTCAGAACTTTCCTGCTCCAGAGAAAGGTAGGCTAAAACTTGGAAATTTAGGCATACACAATGATAAAGAAAGGAATAAATAAATAAAAATAAAATAAGTACACCTCGGCAACAACCATGAAACAAAAACATGGGAGGAAGGGTGTTCCTACTGCAACAGTGATCGATCTGAACATTTACTGTTATGGTAAGTTTATTTGCACAACTGAATTAAGTTCATCCTCATAGCACTGGTGCAGCAGTCGGTACATGAGCAGACTACCAACATTTAGGAAGGAGTGTCACAGTCCAGAGCCCCTGGAGAATAGTCCTAGCAAAACCTGCACTAGACCTGGCAAAGGAATCTAATTTGTAATGCTTTGTAAATGTATGAAGAGATTAACAAGTTGCTGCCTCTGGAAGACAAATAGTTTCTTATAAAAGAATCCTGAACAGGAAGGAAGACACTCTGTTAAACTTCAGCAAGGATGGTTGAAAAAATTGAGTGATCTTTTGAATTAATTTCCACCTTTCATAAAATATTTTAGTGACATCAGCAGTGGAGGGTCCAAACAGCTATCTTTAGCCAGGGCAGCATTCTATACCTCAGCTGTAACATCTTCTGGTAAATTCTGTGCATGATCTATCCAGTAACAGCTGCTGTGGATTCAGCATCAGCAAAGTCATAAGCACACTTGAGTGTATCTGGTAATCTGAGAAACATAAGCAATGAAACAATTCAGAGAAGCCTTAACCTCAGAAAAGGGAAGGCTGGCAGTGAACTTTCTCATATTTTCCAAAGAAGCAAGCATGAATTTAGACATACAAATCTGGCAATTTAGAATTCTAAAAACTAAAGTAGATCAAGTGTGACAAAAGGAGATAACTGTCAGCACAGCTAGCTGGAATTTTGTAAATAATTATGTCATTGGTGAATATCGAAATGATTTATATAAAATGCTTGTGTTACAAATGTATTAGAACTGTATGTCATGTATACCAAACTGCTCTGTACAGATGTTTGTGTTGAAAAGGTATTTTGTAAAGTGCTTGTGCTTAAAATGTATCCACAGTGTGCCCTACTGGAAGAGAACAGAAATGTACATGCACTACTGTAACTGTTTAAATGTATATATTTTAACAGTGGAAACCGGAGTACAGGAGGTTAACCTCAGTCCAGCAAACTTTAGAAAAATATCTGAAATTAATTTATAGGATGCAATAAAGAGGCTATCTCTCAAGTTTTCAACACAGCTAGAGACACAAGGTCTGTACTAGGAAGCTCTCTGTATTGTCCTTGGAGTGAACTAACTAACTGCTACTTTTGAAGCCTGAAGGTATGCAATGGTGTTATGACCTCCCACATCTACCAAAGATCTGAGGAAAAGGCCCTGTCTGTATAATTTTACAGGTAGATGCTAAGTGCTGCCAGCTTCTAGTAAAGGTTTTTTTTTTTGCCTGGGAACTAGAAGTCAGATGACAGAAATTGTCATTCTGCAAGCTATCCCAGCAGTAATATTTTAGATATTAATTTGAGAAGTCTCCTAGTGAGACAGAGCATTTTGCATTATGTCTTGGACCTGAAAAAAGATCCACTCACCACATCCGCCTTGCACTAATGAATTAAGTTTCTAGGGAACAGTACAACTCTTATATACAGTCAGGAATATACTGAAGCTTAGTTTAGATGTTTTTCTTTATTTGTATGAGCCTGTACTGCAATGTTATTTTAAATATTTCCTGTGATTTTAAACTCTGATGTCACTGTGAATATACATTTAATATTGTCTTATTATTTTATTTATTATTAAACATATTTAAACCTTTCATTGTGGCTGATCTGTGTAGAGATATTTAAGGTTTGAGGGTACTTGCATATTTAATTGGAGACACTGTATGGGGCCACTCCTAATAGCCTTGCTCTTGGTCAAACTTGTGTTAATATTAATATTACACAGTAAGACTGGACACCCTTTGTTAAGGGCCTTAAAGTAGTGGCTGGGCAGAAGGGTGCATAGCTACTAAACCTGTACCTGCCTTTCCCAGGTGTGTGTGTGCAAATCAAACCACAAAGTGTGTGTGTGTCAGCTACTTGGGCAGGGACACGAAGCACAGTTTGGACAGAGAGGGTGCTGGACGTCTTGACTTAATCACTCAGCTGAGATCTCAACTCTATAGCTGTGCTAGTGGGGAGTCTTATTGGGAATCTGGAGAAACCAGCCCTGGACTGACTGTGGTCTCTGTGTGCTCATAAGGGAAACTGCACTTGATGCAGAGAGCTGCAGTTGGGAATACTGGGTGTATATCTATTATCCTCTCAGTGAACGTCCCCCACTGTTGCCAGTGGTGAAGACTGAGGTTCCTTGATTACTGGTCCAGTGGAGGGATGTCGCAATAAGTATACCTTTTTCCCAAACCAACAAAAGCTTTCCCATCCTTTTCGGAGGGAACAGAAATGGCATTCATGATTTGTTTGTCCACAGATGACTTTACCAAAGGAATTAAATGCAGTATCTGATCTGGGATTGAGAAAAAAACGTATTTGTGAATTAAATGCAGTATCTGATCTGGGATTGAGAAAAAACGTATTTGTGAGTCTGAGGAACTTAACATAGTCTATCAAACTTTTAGGGCAGGAGGCTGACTACCAGGTATACTGCAAGCTGCTGGAAACACATACTCAAAAGTTGGTAAAACTGGAGGGACAGGTGGTTGAGGGAAATTCAGCTATAACAAATAATACTTTTGTTGAAATGCTGGAATTTAATTCTGTTCCCACTGAAACAGTTCCCTCATTGTGACTATAGTTTCAGAAAAAAATAATTGGTTTCACAGAAGAAAAATCTGGGGGAAAAAAACATTCCTCAGAATGAGATTCCTCCTCTTGTGGCATGGGTAATGAAGAAAAAAAATATTCCATTTCATTCTAATTCTCTATCAGACTGGGAATCAGAATCTGCAGAAGAAAGTATTCTTCTTTTAGTAGTTGATGATAATTCAGAATTAAAAGAATGAAAGGCTTGGAATAAGCCTTTTGTAAAACCCATCCATTCTTCCCTGTCTAACTGGTTTGTAACAGAAGAGAAATGTTTAACTTTCTGTTTTCACTTTCTAAGAGATTCCCTAGAAAGAGACCAACTCAGAGATGGGGCTCTTCCCAGGAATCAGGCACTGAAGGTCGGCTTTACAGTAAAATATCTCTCACTTCCTTCCCTGAGACTGACAAGAGTGGTTATTCATTGTCGACAAGGACAACCCAACAGTCTCAGAGGAAGTGGCTAAAGCCTAGCCCTTTGCCGATTCTCAAGAAGCAATGCCAATGGGATTGAGAGAAGACAATGAATAGCCCGAGGAACATGGCTTGACCACAGCAAGAGTAATCCAGTGATGGTTGAGGCAGTAAGTAAGCCAACCTGACTACCAGATAATCCCTAGAAAGTTTCTTATTCTTGCAAATTGGGGAAGGAAAAATACAAACCGCCCACAGACTACTCCATGGTTAGCTGAGAAACAGTTATTGAAAAGCAGAAAGGCCAGAACTGGTTAGTAAACTTCCTGACAGGACAAATACAGTTTTGAGGTACAAAATTCAGTGACAGCTCCCAAAATCACTAGTCCAAGCCCCTAGGTAAAAGTATGTATTTTCCACAAAAATTTAATTTAATACGTTTTCCTCCCACACAAGTAACTTAACAGAGACCCACTTTTTTGACAAATTATTTAGTGAAAACCAGTAAAAACACGTATGTCAACCTACATAATTTTTCCTTGATAAAAGTAACCTTTTTCCTCAGAAAAAATGACAAGGTGGAAATGTTTTCTACAGAAGAGTATTTATTTTCTCAGCTTTGGTGAAGGTCTAGCTGATGTCAACCACTCAAAGCCACGGGGATACTGCACTTTAACAGCAAGAGATTTCTGAAGGTTAGGCACCCTTAACCATTGATTTTATATGGCTCTTCTCAAGCTCTTCAGCAGTTGGAATATGTGAAAGGTGCCCTAAAGCTTTGGATGCTCACCAGTTGTCCTATCCTTGGGCAGGATATGACCCATACAATTTAGGCTACTACAACAGCGATGGGTGGTCTCCGCACAACTTGCTGTAAAAGCCTGCATTCTTAGAATACAGTAAATGCCCCAGATTCCTGAATATTTTATTTGGTACACAAGTCTTGGAATGGTCATAGACAAAAATTGACTACATTTAAGCCCATTACTGAAACAATTTCACACCTTGGAATGCTCAAATTAAAAGACCATCATACTGCACTAGTAATCAAGCTGCTAAACTACTACGATAGTATGAATTTTCAAACGTTAAACAGCCTGCATACAAAAACAGTGCTCCACATCCTTCTTTGTACTTACTCTCTTGTAACTAGGTAGCAGCGAAGACCTGTTTGTGCTGCTTGCTTTACAGGTACTGTGAGCTAACAATTGCACCACTGCAGCAGTAGGGCTAACCATTCACAGATACATAGGTTACTTTTATGCAACAGACCAGTCAAGTCTTTTGAATCATAGTCACTGCAGCCTCACTGGTAGTCTAGATTAGATTTGCCTGTTCTTGTTTACTTATAATTCTTTAATGCACTCTTGGGTAATCCTCTGGCCTGTTACACTTGATAGTAAAACCCTTTACTAATTACTGATCTCATTTTCACATCTTTTATTTCTGCTGTATACTTATATGCTCTTTCTCAATCGCTATTTTTCTACTTCTGCTATATACTTCTAAACTTTTCAAATACCAATTTCTCCATTCTGTATACTAAAATTCTGCCCTTTCACAAAATGTCACTCTGCCTTACAGATTGCTAATTTTTGCTTCATTCTCTCCTACTTTTCCTTTACCTGTGTATTTACATATATATTTTACACACACGCACACATATATTTATTATACGTATTTATGGGTGCTCCTTGTTTTCTTCTCTTTCTACAGTTCATACATTTTTGCATGCCCTTTCATTACTTTATTTTGATGTATGACTGCGCCGTACTGTACGACTATGTAACTATATATACTGGGTAGTCAAACACTGATGTATACGTACTCTGAATGGGATAGTCATTATAAATTAACATAATTTCCCTTTTTGATGCCTTCAGGCCTGGGTTTTTCCTGAAAAGGCCCTTGAACCATTTTACTTACCCAGTTAGCAACTGTAAACATAAATAAATAATTTATATTGGTCTATAGTAAGGGGTGTTCTTTCCTTTACAGAAAACATTTTTCACCCAGAGGTGGAGGATTCTTAAGTAAAGGTATCTAAAACAATGAATGAGAAGGTCACTGAAAAACCAATCAGTAAAAATAAAATGAAAACTCCAGCAAAGCTAGAAATTCCACTGAGTGACCTCCCAAACCTCTTTTCTGAGGCACATGGGATATATGCAAATGATCCTTATGAACATCAGGTGTTTTAGCTAACTGGCAAATATGCATATCCACGGCTAGTGGGGATTGGCTTTATTGGCCTGAAATTGTCCAGTCGTTCTTCTTTCGGAAATTGTCCAGTAAAATGACAAAACAAGTCATGGGCATTCAGATTTGGGGATCACTCCAGTGGCTATACTAGACAGAGTGAAGTCAGGTCGGGTGGCACAATGTCAGGGTAATCCTATGGGCTAGGCTTGTAAAGGCTCCATGGCCATTAGCCTAGTACACACCTATGAACAATATAAACAGAATGATTGACTTTGATAATTGGCTTAGCTACCAGTGACACTCCAAGGGGATCTAGTATTTGACATGATAGACAGATCATGGTGCTTTGTTAGAGAAGTTCTCTACTTGTCACCACAAGGCTTTCAAATACTGGCCAAAGCATTAGCCACTCCCATAGTGCCTATTTTATGTAGTGCCAAACCAAAAGACCTACCAACATAATTTCTTCTAATGCCAAGCTGAAGGTACTACTTATCAGTGCTAGGATTCTTAACAAAGAAGCTGCACTCCCTATAAGCTCTCCTCGCTCTGGAGAATGCTGACGTCTGTGCAGTGACAGAGATGTGGTTCAAGGCTGCAGAAAGCACCAGTGCAGTGCAAGACTACAACGCCAATCACACATTCAGATCACCCTCTGAAAAGGCAAAAAATGAAAGGAGGAGGTGTTTTCATTTACATAAAAAACAACCACACCTCTAGACTGGTCAAGCAGGATGACTTACTTGAGCTACTACATGTCTAGCTGACCATAGGAAAAATCCACCACCATATCATCCCTAGCTGCAGGTCCCCAACCATGAACCACAAAAACCACTCTGTATACCTGAAGTTACTAGAATCACTTACTATTCAGCCGAACACACTACAAATGGGTGATTTTAACTACCCTTCCATAAAAGAAGGAAACCTACAGAACCACTAACATGCAGTATCAGAGATTCCCAGGCTTTGTCAATGCAAATGTTCTGGAAAAGCTGGTCTGCACTCCCACTAGGGGCTCAAATATCCTTGACATAGTACTCATAAACATGGGGTGGCACTGCCACCCCCCCATGTAATGTCTTCATTGTTAAGATTAGATCATAAATCGGACTACTTTGAAATAAATGTAATGGCAAAACCCCTATCAAACCCTAAAACCTTAAAGAAATTTTCCAAGGCAAATTACCTTTGATTAAATGATAGCATAGGTAATTTTAAAGCTCCCCCCAACCCCAAAAACATGGAGGCCTATGCAGAAGTATAAACGAATATCCTGTACAACCACTTAACTGCATAGAAACAGCAGTACCTGACCAAACTAAACCTAGGTCTAGCTGGAAAAACAAGCCACCCTGGTAGAGCCCTGGCATAAATAGACTACACAACCGATGGAAGAAATTCCTGTCTAGAAGCAAGTGGAAGGGTGCACAACAGAGAAAAAAATTCTGCATTAACCTCAACAGGCAAATCGGGTAACTAGTCAAGTCTTCAAAACCTACATATGAGACTAAAATATCCTCCCAAGCAAAGGATAACCACAAAGCATTTTAGTTATGTCCAAAATCTTAGGGAGAAATGCTCAACAATGTACTGAGATGGCTGTAGATGGCACTACCTATACTCAGCCACAAGAAAGAGAAAACCTGCAGGCTGATAAATTCAGCTCAAATTTCACCCCCTCATTGTCTCTGATCACACCTCTTGAAATATCCCCTACCATTCCTTTGCCTGTTATCACAAAGGAACAGGTCATCCCTAAGCCCTCTAATGCTAGAAACAAGGCATCATTGGGCCCTAATAGAATCCCAGGGTGCATAGTAAAACAGCTTGAAACATGACCGAGCAGACCCACTCGGATCTCTATTTAACTGGACTCTCCTGACAGGATTTGTCCCAGTAGAGTGGAGGACAGCAGCAGTCATCCCTTTACCCAAGAGGGGACCATCAACAGACCCAGGAAACTACAGACCCACAAGTCTGACTAGCCTCATATGGAAGGCTATGGAAAGGATAATCATGGACCTGATTAATGACAACATAGGAAATCTTCAGACTCTAGACCCTACTCAGTTCGGCTTCATCAAGGCCTGCTCAATCTGGTGGATTTCTTTGAGAACGTCATCAAGGCCATGGATGAAGGTAAGACTGTGCATACCACCTACCTTGACATGGCCAAGGCATTTGACACAATACCCTACTTGAGCATTATAGATAAACTCACAAAATTTTGCAAAAACCTCTACATCACCAGATGGATAGCCAAATCGCTCAAGGATAGGACACGTTGTTAGAGTGGGGGATCCACATCCAGCAAGAGGCAGATCACCAGTGGAGTGCCACAGAGCTCAGTGCTGGGTCCCCCTCCTGTTCAGGATATACTTGTCAGATGTCAAGGCAAATGCAGATAGCCTTTGGCTGACCAAGTCTGCTGATGACTGCAAGTTGGAAGCGATTATTGATTCCCCCAAATGCTGCTGTTATCCTACAGAAAGGTCTGATGCAGACTATTGACTGGTGTCAGAACCATGGCTTCAAACCTAATGCAAAGAAGTGCATAATAATACCCTTTGGGAAATCAGAAATCTCTGCAAATTACAACATTGATAGCACCCCCCCCCCAAGAATGGACCCAGTGGTGAAAAATCTGGGTACTCAGATAGATAGTAATCTGAGCTTTGACCACCATGTGTCCACTGTGGTGAGGAAATCCTTTTATGTGGCTCAGCTTACAAGTAAGGGCATGGCATCTAGATCTAAGGATGTCATACTACCGCTGTACTCAGCCCTTATCAGACCAATAATCAAGTATAATGCACCCTTTCACATGTACCTCGCCAGTCACTTGTAACAGTTGGGAGTGTCCTCAGAAGTTTCTCACCAAAAAAATACAGGGTATAACCATGTTATATGTGGACTGATTAAAAAGCCCTATCACTGTATTCAGTTTCCTACCAACAACCGTGGAGTCATCTGTGCCTGGCCTACAAGGCAGTCTCTGACCCAGCCCTGATGGAAATGTTGCATATCCATGAAACTAACTGCATGAGGGTTATCTGCTCCAAAGATCTAAAGCTGATCTCTGACATCAATAAATCATGCTGGAGAGACAGATGTATGTCCTAGAAATTGCCACTCCTCTGGAACAGGTTACCTAGACACATGAAGCAGACCCCTTCCCTGATCATCTTCAAGCTCAGTCTGGACCAATGTGGGATGGTGCCTATGTCCCTTATGGACAGAGGCAGTCTGTAAAAATTGTCAAAACTCTGCATGCTGACCCTTGTTTTCTTGCCCCTAGGGATAGAAAATTGGGTAAAACTGGCTGGGCTTGTAAGAGCTCTTGAGCCATTAGTGTAGTAATCTCCTATGATCCTATTAACCTAAATCAGCTAGGTTTAACAAATAAGATCAACCTTTTGCAAAGCCAGCCTGTTTAGGGTCTACATATTGTAAGTCATGTATTCTCTGTTTATGATGCATCACTATGCAAATGATGTTAAGGCTAACAGATCTTTAGTAGCCACAGTTCATAGTGAAGTCTCCCTTGTGACGGAGAGCAATTACAGCTCTTCACCAAGTTTCTGGAGTGTATTGAGTAGACAGCATGTGGATGAATAGTTCAAAGGAAAAAGGCCAGTATATTACCTCGACCCATACAGCTGGTGTTTTGGGCTTTGGCAGCACTTCTGTTATCTGTCCAGAAGTGATTAACAGCTGTGGTATGGACTGGAGGGCAGAGGGGAGAAGCTGGAACTGAAGTTATCTGTACAAATGTTAGCTACATCCTCAGACATTGTGTGGGTGAGACCACTAGAGATTAGCATGGTACAATCCTAGAGACTGCTTCTGTGGCTCTTCACATAATTAAAGCATGCCTTGTGATTATTCTTTGCTACTGCAGTAAGTTTTAGTTTTCAAATAGTGCTGTAGGATCTAATCTTGCTCCTCAGTTTACTTATTTATTTTACATTTGTTTACCGGGAAAGTCTGTCTGGACATGGGTCCTTTTTCAGCGGAGGCCCAGGGAGAAAAGCTCCATAAATAACATCCACACACATAATGTTTATCACTATAAATACACCCAATACAGTACAGTAATGAATACACACAATGCAGTACATTAATGACAAGCAGTATTATACAACATGGCATGAAGATTTATAATAACAGCATCTGTATACAATATAAGTTTTTAAAGGAGATTTTTTTATTTTTATTTTTTGCAGCTCAGTTCTTTTTAATCCATATAAAATTGATTGCAGCTTGCTCATTTTTGTCTGTTTCTTTAAGGCTATGAATATTTCCCTTTTCTTAAATCTGTTTGCAGTTGAGTTGTACCAGAGTTTGTTTCTAAACTTGGGACCGCATTTGTGATGAACAGAAACATGAGCTTGTATTCAACAGTTGAAATGTGAATAAAAATTTTGAGTATATGCAGTAGTACTAGCCATATTGTTAACAAACTGTGGGGGAACTGCAGAAACATTTCAAGTCATCATCCAGCACAAGGAAACTGGCCTTGGAGAAGTCTCTAAATAGACAGTTTGGTTAGTCATTGATTTGTAGTGGGGTTATATGGTAAATAAAACAAGAATGGTGATCTTATTTGACAAGTGATGGTTTGACCATGGGTAAGAAAACAGGGGCTATGTTAGTGAGGATGTTGGTGCCTCTAATGGGGGAGGGTATTACTTATTCATGAAAATTTGCACTGATAAACTGAAAGAAACATGTGTTGAGTATATTTACTTCTAGAGGTGGATGTGGGTTAATGGAGAAGGGCTCCAATTCGGTAAAATTGTTTGTGAGTTGTAAATGTCATGGACGGGGTTCTGTAGTTGGTCAGACTATAATACAAGATCTTGTTTACAGACCAAGTAAGTAGGATTTTGACATCACTGTCTTGGTTAATCTAGTGGCGACTGTGTTTAACTTAAAGACAGGCAAGCCGTCATCAGAGCTACTGCCTGGGCAGATCGGTGCAGGGAATCCCTCACAAAGCAGGTGGGAGAGTTTTCTATCTTCCTCCATGCTGAGACATTTCAGCATTCCTTTAACTAAGTCTATTATCAAAGTCAATAATATTGTGGCATTATTCTCAGTTGAGGTACAGTATTACACTAAAGACTAGTCTCCTTCCAGCTTTAGTGACAAGTCTGCAAAACTTCATCTTTCCCGATTTCATATATTAAGAGGATGCATTGCAATGCATTCCCACTCACATAAACAAATCCATCCATCCTCAACCACTTTTTCCCATTTTTCACATGGGTCAGAGTGTCACTTTCAACAGTAACAATCTTGAGCCAAGGTTTACACCGCCAGGTGGCTAGCCCTGAGCGGTAGTTTATCCATACCACTTACTTGTGCACACACACACACACACACACACACACACACACACACACACCTACGGCCAGTTTAGTGTGCCCAATCCACCTACAGCATATCTTTGGAATGTGGGAGGAAACTGGAGCACCAGGAGGAAATCCACGCGACCGCAAGGAGGACATGCAAATTCCACACAGAAGGTGCCCCAGCCAGGAACTGAACCAGAGAACCTCTTGCTGTGAGGCAACAACGTTAACTGGTGCACCACCACGGCGATGATATCATACTGGTATAATGGGGGAAGGGGCTTGATTGTTCTGGTGATGTGGTGAATTTTAGCATCTGAGAGGCAGCTACTTCTCTCTACTCAGTCTTGTGAGTGGTCTATAAGTGTGCACCCTATGGAGTCACGTACAAGTACATTACCATGGTCAGTGGACTGCTCTTGTAGCCCAAAGGACTTGGTCAAGCCACTTTGGTGACTCTTTTCCTTGTAGCAGTGCTGCTAGTGGTGGAAGACACTACAAACAGTATAGAATGGATATTAGTGTGTTGCTGACATTATGCAGTGTGCAGGTGTTGTGTTAGTATACATACTGATAACCAAGATGTGACAGTTTTGTCTTCAATTGTAATAAGTATTTGAAAATGGTTATCAGGAAGCATGTGGCAATTTTCAAACTGCTTCAAGATGCCTAGTGCTAGAAGAATGGCAACATGTTGGTCAGAAATGGACTCAGGAACCATTGTTGCTCTAGAAATACCAGGTAGCACATACCATGCAATGTTAAAGAAACTGATGACATTTGGTCTCTCTAGAAGGGGAGAGGGAACAGAATGACATACAAAGGGATAGTGAAGCAAAACAAAACAGTACAAAAAAAGTGTATCAAAGTATAATACAACACACATTACAATGGATGCATGAGACAAAAAGAGACAGTGAAACAGTTACAAAACAGTAAAAAAAACAATATAAATCAACTAAGATAACATAAGGCAAATAATTATTAAACAGTGCAAGCCAGTAAAACACAGAAAGTACAGTTGTGTACACTTACCATAAATGTAGATGTTTGAGCGTATTCACTGTTGCAGTCAACACATTTGGGTTATCCCTGCCAGGCTAGCCCTTGGCTGGCCTGAATACCAGAGGCTTAGTATTTCTGCGTCGGTTGCTGTTGCTTCAGGACTGACATCAGGTCACCAGTAGTATAAATTAAGGTAGCCGATGCCATTACATCAGTTTTTCTTGCCCTAACATGTCAGGAGCCCTCAAGTGGGAGCCAGGTTCTGGTTGAAGAACCCCACCAGTAGAAAGTAAATACCAATATGTCCTTTCTTCTTCTTCTTTCTTTTTTTTTAGGTTAGGGGTTCCAGCGATCACCTCACCTCGTCACATTGAATGGCAGTGGAGTTTGTACGTGGTCGAGTTGCCAGCAGCGCCACTTCAACCACAGAAGACACTCACACATGCACACCTAGGGCCAATTTAGAGTGTCCAATCCACCTGCAGCATGTCTTAGCAAATACCAATATGTCCTTTGTAAGGAAAAAAAAAGGAGGATGGAGGGAGGTAAACCAGGACTGCAACAGTGAATACATTCAACCATCTACATTTATGGCAAGTGTACACAACTGTACTATGTTCTTCATGTTTCACTATTGCAGTCATCACATTTGGATTGATTCCTAAAGTTGAGGAAATGGGTGGAGGCAGTCAAGAAAACTAGGGGCTGGCTAGGATGCCCTGCAAGACTGCAGAGCCAAACCCTGCCAAGGATTTGGAGAAGATAAGCAAGTGGTAATGTTTGGTAAAGGTGTGAACAGATGTCCAGGTGGCAGCCTCCAGGATGTTCCAGGTGGGGACTCTTCTGAGGAAAGCAGCAGAGGTGGAGGTTGCTCTGGTGGAGCAAGTTCTGGCCCCCTTGGGGGGAGGCTTTCCCTGTTGTTTGTAGCAGAAATGGATGCAGTGTGCTATCCATTTGGAAATGGTTTGGAGATGACTTTGCCCTCTGCTCCTGCAGCAAAGCTAACCAGCAATTGATCAGACTTTCTGAAGGATTTAGTCATGTCTAGATAGAATCTGAGCTGTCTGTGCACATCTAGAGAGTGCAGGATCCCCCCCCCCTTGTTCCGTGGATTAGGAGAAAAGGTGGGCAAATTAATGGATTGGTTGAGAGCCACACTGGACACTACCTTGGGCATGAAGGATGGGTTAGCCCTGAGCGACACCCTGTCAGCATGGAAGATGATGAAGGGTTCCACAGCCATGAGTGCTTGCAGCTCGGAGACCCTTCTGGCTGAAGTGAAGGCCAGAAGGAAAGCTGCCTTCCAGGAGAGAAATTTTAGCTCTGCCGAAGAGGCTGGTTTGAAGGGGGGGGCAGGGTGAGCTTTTCCAACACAAAGTTAAGGTCCCAAGCTGGGGTTGGTGCTCTTCTCAGGGGCCTTAAGTTGCTAGCCCCTCTTAGGAACTGTTTGATCAAAGGGTGTGAGAAAAGGGGCTGCTCAGTGGGAAAATGAGCAGAGATAGCAGAGGCATAAATTTGAATAGAGGAAAAAGAGAGGCCACTGTGTAGCAGGTCAGCTAAGTAATCCATGATGAGAGGGTGGAAGGGCTGAGCCGTATTGGCTCCCTTATCCTGAATCCAGGTACAGAACCTTTTTCATTTGTCAGCATAAGACTTTCTAGTGCTAGGGCATCTGGCCTCACATATAACATCTAGAACCTGTTTATTGAGGTTGGCAGATTGAGCGGTGGTTAGGGAATAAGCCAAGCTGCCAAACTGAGTGTCTGCAATTCTGGATGCATGAATTCCCCTTCCCTCTGGGTCAAGACATTTGGAATCTGAGGAAGATGCCATAGTGGCAGTGAGGACAGGCTGCACAGCAAGGGGTAGCAGTGCTGGTGAGGCCAGTCTGGAGCTATAACAATTGTCCTTGGTTTTTCCTCCTTAATTTTGAGCAGTACCCTGGGGATGAGAGATAGTGGAGGAAAGGCATAGACAGATAGACTGACCCAGGAGAAGGACAGGCCATCCACTTTCCAAGCCATGCATTGATACTCCCTGGTGCAGAACTTGCTGAGCTGATGGTTGGTGTGGGAGGCAAAGAGGTCGACCTTTGGAGTGCCCCATTTCTGAGTTATTAGGGTGAAGGTTCTTCTGTTGAGCTGCCACTCATGTGGGTCCAGAAGACTTCTGCTTACGTTGTCTGCCAGAAAGTTGAGAGAACCTGGTAGGAATTGTGCTGACAGGTGGAGTTGCATGGCAGAGGCAGTGTGCCAAAGGGTCATGGCCAGCCTGTGTGGAGGGTAGGACTGAGTCCCTCCCTGCTTGTTAATATACCACATCACAGTGGTGGTGTTTGTTTTGATCAGGAGAGGCCCTGGGGAGAGAAGGGGCATGAAAGCTATCAAGGCATGCTGGACAGCTATCATCTATTTTTAGTGCAAATGGATTTGCTGTGGGCTCCATTGGCCCTGTATACACCTGCCATCCAGGTGTGCACCCCCAGGCATAGTCTGATGTGTCTGTGGTGAGGGTCTGGGTTGTTGGGGTGGTGAGAAAGGTAGTCCCTTGTTGTTAGAGCATGCTGTTGCCCACCAAAGAAAATCTTTTCTGAGGCAAGGTATTATAGGTATAAGAGTCTCCAGGTCTTGACAGTGTTGACACCAAAGGCTTTTTAGGTACCACTAAAGTTTCCTTATATGCAGTCTGGCATATGGAAGAAGTACAATGCAAGATAACCATAAACCCCAGAGCTTGCAGGATTTTCCTTTCAGATAGCTAGGGTCTGGTGGCTAGTTGAGAGAAGTAGGCTGTCAGGAAAGTTTGCTTTTCTGGTGTAAGGAATGCCATCTGGGATGCTGTTTCCAGGCTTGCTCCCAGGAATATAACCCCTTGGGTGGGTACCTATTTGGATTTCTTTTCATTGATTGTGTACCCTAGGGAGGTTAGTAGGGACTTTACAAAGGCCAGGCGCTTGAGCAGCTTTTTCTGGCTGTCTGCCTGAATTAGTCAGTCATCTAAGTATGGGTAAATCTGGATATTCCTTTGTCTGCAAAAGGCAATGGCCGGAGCCAGACATTTTGTGAAAACTCTAGGAGCAGTAGAACAGCTACTGGAGGGTGAGCATTTTGAATTTTGGGATCACCAGGAAGGTGTTTAGAATGGATATATCGAGGATGGGGCACCAGGTGCCTTCTTTTCTGGGTACCAGAAAAAGTCTGGAGTAGAAGCCTTGGCCTTTCTGTTCTGCAGGAACATGCTCTACTGCTCTCATAGACAGGAGGGAAAGGACTTGCTTTTGCGCCTCTGCCCACTGGTTTGGAGGTAGGGAACCCTTTTGGACTTGGAAGGGTGTGGAAAGAAAATTTGTATCCCTGGGACATTATGTTGAGAACCCAGGGGTCGTTGGTAATGGTGGTCCAGGTGCTTGCATGAAAGGAGAGTTTTCCTCCAAGGGGGTAAGGTTTTCAATTAGCAATAATCACACCTCAGTAGACCTTCATACACTATGATACTGCCACTACGCAAAGCTGGTTCCCCGGGGCTGGGCTGAACTGGCCTGGTGGGAGCAGGAAAGGACCCGTGCTTGGTGGGACATTTCCTACTGAATATGGGTGGCTGGACCTGTAAGAAATCCTTAACTGTCTGCATAGATTTTGCTTTTTCTTCCATCTTTTTTAAGACCTCTTCTGCCTTAGTGCAAATAGGTTGTCTTTGTGCAAGGGGACATCCAACAATTTAGATTTGACATGGTCTGGCAAAGGCTGTTCCTTAAGACATGCATGCCTTCTAAGGACAGATCCGGTGACTGCTGCCCTTCAAGAAGCTTCTAGGGCATCAAAACCACAGTGCAAGGTGTGTTTAGTTACTTGACTTAATGCATTAACTCCAGGGTATGTTGCTGAAATTTTAGCATAGGGAACTGAAAACTTAGTGCTCTGACAGCAAGAGTAGCTGAGGTGTATACTTTTTACCCTGTCTAGTGCTCAGGAATCCCTATCTGAGGGGGTGGGATGCTTAGCAGAGGTTGCTTTAATTCCTTTAGGCCCTTGAGAAATTACCTCAGGGTCAGCAGTAGGATTTTTAAAAAGAAAAGTGTGTGAGTCAGGGACTCTGTAGTACCTGTCTGGTTTTCTGGGTGCAGGAGGTGGGGTGTCAGGATTCAAACTGGATTCCAGGAAAACATCCTCCACAACATCCAGGACTGGGGGGATGGCCAAGGGTCTGTGCTGTGGAAGATCTAAGAATTCCCTGAATCTCTTTTTAAATTGAGGGTAGTCCTGACTCGCCCATTGGAAAGGTATGAAGGGTTTCCCCAAAGGAAAAATCCTCTGGGGGAGAGGCTAAAAGAATGGAATCCCCTGCATCAGAATCCTCATAAGTAGAGAGCGGCTGCATGTCTTCATATTCAGATGTATTAGAGTCATCTGACTCTTGTTCAGACAAAACTACAGGGGACAGATTTCTTTTCCTTTTGGAAGGGGTAGCTTGGCTTCCCCTGATCAGCATGATAAGGTCTTCTGCCATTTAAAGCATTTGAGACTGAGGCAAGGAAGCAGGTGCCTGAGATTGGGTCACTGGTTTCTTGGGTGTGGTTTGTACCCTGGTCCTAAGAAACTCGGTCGTTTTTGAAAGAACGGTAGTCGCGAAAGAAGAAAGACATCAGTTTGTTTCAAGAATCAATAGTGTGAAGGACTTACTTGGAAGCCGGTGCCTGCTCAGCGGCTCTGGACCCATCCAAGGTAGAGACGACTGCAGGAGCCTTAGTCGAAGAAGAGTTTTGCGGCATACCGGAATCCGAAAGGGTCTCGTTAGCAGCCTGCTAATCCAGAGAAGTGGGCATCAGGGGCTGTAAAAGTGCCTCACTGAGGACAGAAGACCTGACGACTAGCTTAACGGGAGTGTCACTGGTAGGTTTGGACCTGTACGGTTGGTCTCTGTCTTTATCTTTACATTTTTTTCAGATCATCTGCTGTCAGATGGCTTACCGAAGCCATATCGGAGTTCGAGGACTGTAAGCAAAAATATCTAGCTACAATAAGGGCCTCATGATGGATAGTTCTGGTGCTGAACAAAGCACAGAAGGGACAGCGGGGGACGTTGCGGTCTGGGCCTAAGCAAGTGACGCAGTAAGAATGAAAGTCTCGGTGTGGTATTTGCTTTCCACGGGCGAGACAATTGTTAACTTTTTCTGACATCAGTAAGTGCAAGAAAAAAGGATCCCCAATGGGGTACTTAGCTTTAGAAGACTTCAGCTTCAATTTGATAGACGAAACTCAGGTAGAGGCCGACCACCACTCATGCAAACTACTTCTACTTCGGGCTCCACAGCAAGAAAGACTAGTGTAATGAGGTCGGCTGCCTTACTTTATACTACTGACGACCTGACGTCAGTCCTAAAGCGACAGCAACCAACGCAGAAATACTAAGCCTCTGGTATTCGGGCCGGCCGAGGGTTACCCTGGCAGGGATAACCCAAATGTGATGACTGCAACAGCGAAACAGAAAGAACATCAATATAATACTGTACAATCCACTGCAGCTTAATATAACACAGCATAATACAGTACAGTACTGTAAAGCTCTACTGAACAGCAGACATGCAGTACAATAAACTAATACATGTTCAATACAGTAATGTTACAACAGTACCTACACAGCAAGCAGTAACATTTAAATAGTGGGGATCGGTGCAGTACCAATTTATTACTGTGCACTGTGGAGCAGCAGGCATGGATGTCATAGCAGAATATTCCAGAAGCCACACAAACTTACTGTGAGACTTTATGAGGGGTCTAGGCAAAATGTCACAAGTTTCTACAAGGTGGACAATACAATAGGCAAAATATTACAGGGCACGTTAGGTATACCATACATGAGTGTCACAATACACTATTCAAGGTTATCAACAGTAAGCTAAGATGCCACAGTGTTTAATACAGCACAGACAAGTACAAGTAATGCAGTAAGGATACAACACAGAAGGGTAGTAAAACAATCAGCCACAAGCATTCAGCCAGCAAGACTGAGCGTCTTAAGAAGACTTCAAATGCACCACAGTAAGCATCAGAGTAACAGCACAGTGTTTTAGCACCTTAAAATTAATTTTTCAATGGCGAGCATACCTGCATTCGAACACAGAGGGAAGGGTAAGCCCTGCAGAGGGTCACTTCAGTCAAATTGCAGTAACTAACATTTGTACGTATGTGTAACTTCTAAACAGAGGTACTCCAGTTTATGCAGCTTGCAGCAGTAAAGTTTTTTCAGACATCAGAATCCAGATTGAGCCAGAAGTTCAGGAAATTCGCAGTGCCATAAATTCTCCAAGAAAAGGTAGATATCTACTTTCACAGCAGTGTGCTGCCTAATGTGCGTAACCAGCTTCTCAAGTGACTTTGAAAAATGTCCAACCATCTGCAATAACAGCCTGATCACCTGTTTTCTTGCTAACTGGTAATACTTTTTTCTGTGTCACATTTTTAGTATAGATGCTACAAGACAGTTTGGATATTAGACAGTTTGGATGTTATTAGACAATATGGATATTTTCAGACATAATTCAAGCAAATGTAAACCAAGCTTTAGTAAATTTTTGGTACACACAGCACATTAGTAAATGCAAAACCTTATTAGGGCAGGTTGATAGTAAGGCATTATGCAAATGTATTACAATATTTGACTGGTATCTTAAAGAAAACCATGTGGGGTATGACAAATGTTTATTGTGTGATACAAATAAAACTGCATTTTGTGTATTATGCCATAAAAATTATTGCATGATATTGCCAACAGAACAGACTGTGAAGACAGATCTGTTCATGATACAGAATTAACTAAGGCTAAAGAGTTTCCATTATATTCAGATGTTGCACAGGTATGTCCTGTCACCACATGTAAAAGGTTTATCTCAGAGTTACAACATGAGTCAAATCAGTTACTGACAGGACCTCTAGTACATTTTGTTACAAAAGAATGAAATAAACTGCTAAGAGACAGACACAATGAGTTCAGGAAGTTTAGACAAGTTATACAAACATTTTTTCAAAAGTGCATAGGAGTTTCAGATTCAGCAGAACAGGTTCCAGAGACATATCAGGTAGACCATGAGGAAACTCAAACAGCAGTTGCAAGATGAAGAAAATATATTAGCTGAACTGACAAGGACTGACTTCCTACATACATTGGGAAAGAGCAGGAAACTACAGCTGATCTGTACAAAAGAGATATGTTTGTGTTTTGAAAATGGTTAAGCCTACATGGTAGGATGGTAAAATACAAATCATTCTCAAATGTTTAAAACTTCCATTCAATTAAAGCAAGATATTTATCAGTACTACAGTCAAGTAGAGAGTATGACTGCCATTCTCATAGCATAGTCAAAAGGTAAACAAAACAGTTCTACTGTATAAAAATTAAATAAAAATAGTTAATAAGAGTAAAGATTTAAAGTCACAAGACTGACATGCATGTACTTTCTTTACATAAAAAGCACAAGAGAAAAGGCAGACAACAGCAAATATAAATAATGTAAATATAAACATGTTAGTTAAGCTAATATTTATTTATTTTTTTAATTTTTTTATAATTATATAGTAACACCAAACAGTTAAAGTTCTGAATTTTAAAAAGAAATAAAATCACGGATGGAATTAGTCAAACAGTCTTTGTAAAATGAATGGCAGGGCAGTTAAATAAAAAATACTGAAATGTGAGCTCAGATCTTCCTAGACTGGATGAATAGTTACAGGAAATGTTGGAAAGATAATGCCAGACAAGTGACTTGAGTTTTTAAAACATAATTGTTAAAATGTTCACATGCAACATTATTTGGTAATTGTAATAAAATATCACAATTGTGCATATATGTCACTGATAAAAGTAAAAACCCTCAGTTGCATCAAGTATAGCCAACAGATGGGTTATAGTATACATACAGTTCAAATAAAGTATACAGGAGGGTACAAATAACTACTACTAGTAGAAGTAGACAGCAAAGGCAACAGAAAAGAAAACAGCCAAAAATGATCAAATCAGACAAAGGTCTATAGTTTAATAACATAATAAAGCAAATGTATAACCAAAGTGTTGGGCTGGTATACATTTTATTCTCACAGCATAAAGCAAATAAACAATAGTGCAATACTTACAGGGGGAGGGGTACTTTCTCAGTTTTACACTGACTGTGTGAGCAGTATTGCAAAAGGGTATAAAATAAAGCTACAGGAAGAAATATTTCATTCCTTCTTGACAATACTCTTTCAGGGGTGAGGGAAAAACAGGTATTAGTGCATTAAAAATATTGGTAAACAGATTAAACCTGACATGATAAGATATTTTACAAGTTGCTAATAGCTATCATTCTAGTTGTCTAGTATTAAATTGTATTTACAACCTGTTAAACTGTAAAGCTATACAAGAGATGACTTAAAATTGCTTTATTAAAGATATACAAGACAGAGTAAAGATATGTAAAAATTGAATAAGAATGGTCACTATTTTTAATATGTTTTTGGCAAGACAATGTTAGTATGCAAAAAGCATAAATGTTTCCAATTTCTGTGTATGTAGTTGCCTCTGGTGGCAATTCCACTAGATACTTCTAAAGAGACATAAAAATTTTCCAAGATTTTGCTTGATGTTAATGTTATTAAATTTGTAAGATTGGACTAAATGTACTTTACAGTCTTTGTATTTACAAATACAAAAGAATTCAGTACAAATGAAATTAATGTGTAGAAAACCATGTTTTAAAAAAAATTGGGTCTAGGATAGCTACTAGACTGAAATGCATGAATAGCAAACAGCCTGTGTAAATACATACTGTACAGGATACATTGTAACAAGTTCAAAAGTAATTTGTCAAGTTGT
Organism: Protopterus annectens; assembly: GCF_019279795.1. Lineage (NCBI taxonomy): Eukaryota > Metazoa > Chordata > Ceratodontiformes > Protopteridae > Protopterus > Protopterus annectens. The sequence continues at coordinate 799,001,860 of NC_056737.1, read as the reverse complement.
AATTTTATTACTAATTGTAATTGTATCACTGGGTTTCTGGACCATCATTTTATCTGTACTAGTATTGGTTACCCCAGTTGGAGGAAAATGAAATATTGTATTCATACACCTAATAGACTAATATGTACATATCATTCTTTAGTGTATAAATCATGTTTTTTTAATCAAGTATTAAATATAGTGAAATAACTGCATTCAAACATTTATTATCTAAGCCCAGTTCAGTACTTTACCAAAATGTTAATGTACAGTTCAGAGACATGACCACAATGTTATGGTTAAAATGACATTGAAACTGTATATTTTCAGCAGTGTATAAATGCTTGGATTAGCACATAGTTCGTGTCTCTTATAGATATTAGTCTATCTCTAATCTTTTGATATAAAATAATCAATAAAAGTACAGAGTTAATTCAACAGGTGCAAAGAGTTAATAAAAGAGTTCTAAGTCATAAATTAAATTCTGTGATTGTAAAAAAATAAATTAATCAAGTTAAAAAATAAAACTAAAGCAGACACAGCTCATAACTGATAAAATATTTTCACAGAATGGTCTGTAAAAGAAAAAGTTGTTAAATACATTCAGTTTTAGTAGTAATACTTGATATAATTGTATTAACTATGTAAAGTTGCATTTTGACTTGTGTATCAAAAGAAGACTAAAGGTTTTGTTTCTTAATGCGTTTTCTATATAATGTGATCAAAAATACATACCAGTATAAAGTGTTTTGAGTATGTTTTAAAATAAAAAGAGGGAATTGTAAGATTATGCTCAACAAGGTTTTAAGGTTGAAAGTGATTCTGTTATAAATATGTAACATAAATAAGGTATAACATAAAGCTTGCTTAAATGCAGAAACAGAGTTTAGTAATACGTGATTAGCATCCATACTAAATGACTGTGGCTTAAAAAAATAAGGAACTTGCTTATGAGTGTATTATACACACATCAAGAAAGCTTCTTACAGACATGACAAGAATGTAATTTGCTTTCTTTAAAGAACTGACAACAGGACATGTTTTTCTAAGAAAGTTTAAAAATATGCTTTTCTAATCCACAAGGTGTTTCCTTAAAGACAGTTTACTTATCAGCATTTGCTCAAGAACAGATGTGTCAGCATTTGCACCATCAAGACAGTATCTTTCCAAAACCATGAGGGTGTGTGTTTAACTAAAAATGTATATAAAGTCTGTATTAAATCCAGTTATGTTAGGGGTATTTGGTAGGGACACATTTGCCCTGAGGCAAATGTTATATCTCTCACATCATCTGTACTATATGAGAAGTAATGTAGAACAATAACTAAAAGCTGTAACAGAAGTGCGTGTGGTTTATTATAAAAATTATTGGTTACTGCTCTTAAAGACAGGTGCTGAAAAGTATATTCCCTCAGTGTATATTCTGCAAGTTTCTGTATGCAACAGACTGTGAATGTAACTATAACCAGGCTTTGATTTCAGCAGAATCCAGCCAGCAAGACTGAGTGTCTTAAGAAGACTTCAAATGCACCACAGTAAGCATCAGAGTAACAGCACAGTGCTTTAGCACCTTAAAATTTAATTTTCAGATACAGTATAGCATTCCTTCCCACCTCTCTAGCAGGGTGTAAGGGAGTTACAGTGTTCACTGGAAATATTCCTAAAGCATACACACAGGCTCAAACAAAAGGCCATCTGAGTTCACTCAATCCACCCACCATTTATTCTGACAGACTCTGTACCATCTCTGCTCTTGTGCTTTAATCAAGTGTTAGGGACACCCAGTCTTTTCTGCTTGTATTTTAGCCTGCACAGTGACTAGTCTAAATACAAGTGCTTCAGTGTCCTAGTTTGTACGCAAAAGCCTTACAGTCAACCCCCCTCCTCCACTAGCATCCTGCTAGTCAGCTTTTACTCTCTACTTCCTAACAGACACGGACATCTACTCTTGCTGTTCTTAACTCAAACTACTTATTTTTCTTATATTTTCCTCACTTCTTTTATACTTGCTCCTTCCGTTACTTATATCCTCCTGTCTTTCTTCAGCTTGTATTTTTGCACAGCCACTATTTGACTCAATGCACTTAACTGCCTTTGTAGTGTTTATACTTTTTTATAGAAGAATCCCTGCAAGCAAATCGATATGTATGTAACAGTGAAGCTTGCAATTTGAACATCAGTGTGCAGGCTAAATTTTTGTGTAATTTACAAATATTATGGCAGCCTAAAATAAAGAACTTTGTCCCCTATAATCAGTCTATTTTCTTCGACCACAACAGTCCCGTTGGCACTTTCTCCTTCAACTGTGCTCCATTTATTGTTTTTAGTAGTCCACTGTCTCCCTTCCTGAAGTTTATTCCTCCTAAGCCCCAGATGCTTGTGTGACCATTTTCAGTTCTGATCCAGTATGTTTCCAGAGCTGCAGTTCTGCATTCTGGCCTACTTTTTCTCACTGTTTTGCTGATCTGTGGGGGTAGCCTTTGGACTTAACATTTCAAAGTCCATTGAAATCTCCTTGCCATTACACAGTTCAATCAATCAAGTGCAATTTTTTTACTGTTATGTATCAGCATCAGTTAGGTCAAGGTGATATTGGACTAGCTCTGCTACTACACCTGTGCCCTAGAGCAACAAAATCAAGGCTTTCATCCACTGGCACAGAGGCCTTTTAAAATGCATTGTTCCATTTACTTATCTCTCAGCAGATTTGTAGCTGTTTAAGTTTAGTCACCAATTGTTTTTCTCTGTCTCCTTACTAAGTTTTCAAGCCACTTCATTTGCCCTTGCTAATGCTCAGTCTCACTCCCCACCCCCAATTTCCAACCACTCCCTCTTACTCTACATTTGTATTTCCATAGCACCTCCCACATATTCCTCAAACCAATACCATCAGTTCCCACCAGAAGAAAAACAATCAATATAATTACTGCCAATACTAACACCCACTCTAGTTCACCAAACAAGACAGTCTCTCAAACTGCCTTACTCCTTGCCCCCATAACTATCACACTGCATCTCTACAACCAACCCAGTACCCTAACATTTTCTAATCTTAATTTACAACAAAGATAAAACCCAAGCTAAATAAAATGACCTTAACTCAGATTATTTTACTATTGCTCCTCCCTCTACTGGCCTTCATCACCAATTAGCAAATCCTCCTCCTTCAAATACTTAGGACTTCAACCAATCCTCAGAAAAGAATATCAACAGCTACCCAGCCTGCTTTTCTACAAATGAACCACATCGGATTTATTTATCTAGAAGTATCTAAAAACTAAGCATCCAAATTTATGATCAAATACCAAACCAAAATATAACTGGCCACTGTTTTCCCTCTGTAAAATATCTATTCAAAAATTAGTAGAGATATTCACTTCAACCCAGATCCCACCATTCATAAGACCATTACTTCCAACCCCAAAATAAACCAATCCCCGAATACCTCAACAAAAAACAGAACCTAAGCTCACCTTACTAAATAAGAACCTAAGAAGTATATGCAATAAAATCCACGACATACACGCCTGATGTAGTCATAGCTACTGAAATCTGGTTAAAAAAAATAAAGGTTAATGAGATCATGCCCCCAGGATACAATATACTCTGGCATGACAGACAAAACAAGCATGCAGGTGGTGTAGCAATCACCAATAAAAATTACCTAACCATCTCCATACAAGTCAACAAGCAAAGGAGAGTAGTACTGCTGGAAATTAATTTGTCAAGTCTTTGTGAGTACCTTATGAGGTGGACCCTTGTTTTTCACAAAACCTCACCAAGATAACACTGACATATAGACTGTATTGTACATAGCATATATCATGGACATAATTAGGTTCAAAAATAAAAAAGGTAGCTGGTGCACTCAGGATAAAAAAGTGCCCAATCCTATTAGGTGTACCGGTGTCAGGACTGGAAAAAATGACAATGTAGAATCCTCAAGACATGGAAATATTCCTACAATGGGGCTAGGTCAGGCCCAGTGTGAGGATGGTTCTCCTGTTGTAGAAGGAAGTAGCAGTCCACAAAAACTGACAGGCCAAAAAAGATCCATAATGACAACAGAGTGGACTATTAAGGATAAGAAAGAAATTATGTAATGGTTACTGTTATGCAAGAAGCCCAGAATTTCCAGACAGAAGATATGCAAAAAGACTGAGAGAGAAATTAGTTGAAAGAAAAATACTTCCACAGGAAAAACTGTCAGAAGCTTCAAATAAAAATGTGTTCATTAACACAGCAGATTTATGAAAAACATTATATAGCCTAAGAAACTTTGGGTTGTTTGGAAAAAGAAGCGAATGAGGAAGCGCGAAATATAAAGAACAAAATCTAGAGATTTTTGAAAGGTATAAAAAATAAATATAGACATGGGAAAGAAAGAGATCTGCTATGGTGTAATATTTATGCAAAGGAGAAAGCCAAATTACTCAAAACAAAAAAGGCAGCCTCAAAGATATTTGAAGAGAAATACAGGCAAAGGCATCCATACATGAAAATTTCACAATAAAAAATAAGATCACAAAGAGGGAAGATTAGTACAGTAGAAGTTAAAAAAAAATAAAAGCTTGAAGTTATAGAATACCTGCAAAGTGAAGGATTTAGTGTAGAGTCTAACACAGGACGTGAAGTTGTTCTATCTCACCGTTCATTCTTTACTGATGCGTTCGGAGCCGATCGCTCAGCTCCGAGTTGACCAATTGCAAAGCTCGAGGTCTTCAAATAGCTTGAGGCCAAATCCTTATCCCATGATGCACCTAGAGTTACCTCAGATCTACCTTGCCGCTGCAATAGATCGAAGGTTCTGCACTAGCTTGGGTCAGGTAAAACTGTTTTCTATTTATTTACTTATATTTAGATAGTTTTATAAAGCTCTTATAGCTTTCTAGTTTGTGTTACCGCATTTTAGTCCCTTCCCTTAGTGTGATTTAAAAATTTCCTAGCTGGCCTCTTCTTTTAGGCCCAGTTTAAAACCTTTTTCTAATTAATAGCGTGTGTTTAGTCAGTGACCTATTGTCACAATTTTTGCTAAATAGTTAGACAGTGTATAGTTTTTTGCTGTGTGCTGTTTAGCCTTGAGTTTTTTTCAGAAAAGGCTTGTATTTATTATTACTGTTACAGTTTTTTTGTAATTAACAGTAATTTTGTCTTAGATATCTCTTAGAATATTTAGACAGTGTGTTGTATCTTATAGCAGCTATCTCCCTTTTTTTGCCTAGTCTGCTAATATTGTGTGTTTTAGACAGTTTGTGGTGACAGTAAAGTCTTTTCCTGTCACTTTAATATTTACATTTGCATTTCTGTGTATGACTTAGCCTGTTTTTATTAAAGCTTTTTGAGGATAACTACTGTTACGATGTTTGTGGTTTTCTCTCAGATTTTTCAATGGCTGACCAAGACAAGCACCCCAAGTCCGGTTTCAAAAAGTGGCCAAAGTGTGGCCAAAAGATGTCTGTAACAGACAGCCATGTAAGTTGTGTGTACTGTCTAGGAGCCCTGCATTTACAGGATAGCTGTGCTAGATGCCATTCCTTCTCCTCAAGGGTCCTACAGGAAAGGAAAAGAAAACTTATTGACAGAAGGTTGTTGAAACCATTGTTTCAAGAAGCTTTGAGTGACCAAGATGGATCCAACAAGTCCTAAAAGTCTTCTAAGACTTCAGACTCTAAAAAAGAAATCTAAGAAATCTTCGACTTTGGCTCCACTGCCATCAGAATTGACAGTCTTTTCCTTTCAGAGCCGGTCCCCAGTCTTGGAACCAGTGCCCGAAGCTCCTAATAGTCCGTTGCTACATTCGGTACCACCTTCGGTGTGCTCTTATCAGTTCTTTATCAGCCTTTCAGATCTGGATGTGGATCATGTGGTGCAGAAGCTGTTATTGGCACCGGCCTTGGAAAAACTTTTATCATCTTCGACCAAAATGGCTTCGAAGCCGAAGACCCTTGCACCAGCTCAAGCAATTCCTCCTCCGAGCCATGCTGGTCCTTCAGAGCCAGAGGAGTCAGACCTGTTGATAGTGGAACACTTGGAGCAGATGCCTGCTCCAGTGTCTTCAGCTCCATGCAATCTGACGTCCTCGGTGCTGATCGAGGACTCTAGGAGCCAACAATCTCTGGTGGAGTCCGGGGAGGATAGTCAAACTGACTTGTCAGTTCTGACTCTGCCTCTCGGGGCTTCGGCTGGGATGAGCTCGGGTCCTACCTCTGGTTCGAAGCCCACTGTCCCGGTGTTCGGGGTATTGATGGTTTCTTCGGATCCGTCGGTTCCCTCGCATCGGAGCATGAGGAGAGTCAGGTCTCCTAAGACATCCTTGACCTCGGGTCTGGCTTCCTCCTCCCCTAAAGCGCCTGTGTCTGCTTCTGCCTCACACATCCTGACCAAGCGTAGAGAGCCAGAGCCTCAGGAATCCCCACTGGGTGGCCCTTGCTCTTCCGAGACCTCACCAGAAGCTCCCACTGATGAGGTTCCCAGGAAGAGATTGCGCATGAGGAAACATCTAGACTCCCCTCAGGAGTCTCTAACATCGGATACTGACAGAGTCAGAAGGGACCCCACGGACCCCCTCTGAAGATATCTCATTTGCTGAGATACTTAAAATCCTTAGGCAGAGGGGTGACTGGCAGTCCAAAAGCCATACTGAGGATGAGTCAGTTCTCCTGAAGGCTTTCGGGTCTCAGCCCTCCACCTCTTGGGTGTCTCCGCCCTTCGATGAGCTGATGCAACTGGTCTCACGTAGGGTGTGGGAGTCTCCGGATACTATGGAGCCTGTCCCTAGGAGGCCTAATAAGTTAATTTATGCCCCCCTTGACAAATCGTTAACAAAAGGTGTTCCAGTTGATGCCATGGTGGTTCCGGCAGCCACCAAAAAGGAAATCCATCCTCCTAACAGAGACTCCAGGAACATGGATAGATATGGGAAGCGCATGTTTAGTTCAGCAACTTTTGCTCTTCATTCGCTCAACTATTTAACCCATTTGAACAGGTTACAAAGAGAGCTCCTTAAAGAGCTAGGAGATGCTCTTCAGGGTACAGTAGCTGCAGGAGCTACCATCAAAGTTGCCACCCAGCTTGCTACCCTCAGTTCTATAGTAAACTCATCCATGCGCCTCATCTCGTATGCAGCTGAAAGAATGAGTAGGGCAGTGGGTAGAGGAGTTGCTCTTAGGAGACACTCCTGGATGTGCTTGTGTTCCTTCGCGGAGCCCTTAAAGTCATCCTTCATGAATACTCCCTTTGATGGCTCGTCCCTTTTCAGGCCTAAAGTGAAGGAAACCATAACCAGGTGTGAACTGGACGGAAAGGCTCTGTCTGCTGTCGGGGTCCGTTTTTCCACCCCCTACCTGACCCTACTCTAAGGGTCAAAGGGAAGGAAAAATGTGGTTCCGAAAAGCCCAAGGAGCCTTTCAGGACACATGTGGTGAACCCCCCTCCAGAGGCAGAGGAGGGGGCAATAATGGAAGACGCTGCCCTCGCTACAGAGGGGGTCTGCAACACCAGGGCAACAGAGATCACTTCTCTGGGAAGCCCTACTAGCGTTCCTGAAAGGAGGTCCAACTGTCCTGCTCTGGAGGCAGTCGGGAGTCACTTATCTTTGTATCCAGACACCTGGCTCAAAATAACAAAAGACAGCTGGGTACAAAGTATCATTAGCAGAGGATACTTCATCCCATTCACCATCCCTCCCCACCCACAAGAAAAATCCCAGACATTCCACCCAGTTACAGGGAACAGGCAACAATAGAGGTCCAAACATTGCTAAGAAAAAGTGTCATCCAACCAGTCCCAGCAGACCAGACAGGATCCAGAACTTAAGATTCTTTTTGGCTCCAAAAAAAAAAACGGGGGACTGGAGACCCATATTGGACCTCAGCAGACTGAACAAATAAGTAAAGAAAGAGAAGTTCCGGATGGTCACGCTTCAGTCCATACTTCCCTTCTTAGGGAAAGACAATTGGATGTGCTCGATAGATCTCAAGGATGCGTATTACCACATAAAAATGGCCAGGCCATCCAGGGATCATCTGCGCTTCTGGCTGGGAACCAATCATTACCAGTTTCGAGCCCTGCCCTTTGGTCTCACTACAGCCCCCAGAGTCTTCACCAAATGCATGACAGTGGTCACGGCTCACCTGAGGCCTCTAGGATTCCAGGTGTTTCCGTACCTAGACGATTGGCTCCTTACTGCCACCACCAGGCATCAACTCATTCAGGCCAGGGAGTCCCCACTCTGTCACTCTGCAATCAACTGGGCATTACAATCAACTCAGAAAAATTTGCCTTGTTGCCATCACAGCATATCGTTTTTATTGGGGCAGAGCTGGACACCACCACCACCACCACACTAAGGCTTCCAACAGAGAGTCTTTTTTCTTTGTCAACATGTCAGCTTTCTGATATCCAAAGACAGAGCACCAGCATCAGAAGTTCTGAAATTTTTAGGCATGATGGCATCAGCAATTCTAGCCATACCACTAGCTCGTATGCACATGCGGACACTACAATGGCTGTTGTTCACTCAATGCTTTTACCAAGAGCTTCCCACGTCTCACAAGATAATGATCACAAACTCCTGCAAAAAGGATCTTCAATGGTGGTTGACCTCACTTCATGTCACGATAGGATGCCCATTTGTGCTACCCCCCTCCAGCAGCCACAGTGACCACGGACACTTCCCTGATAGAGTGGGGGGCATTTTCAGAGAAAGACAGCCCAAGGCACATGGACAGATCAAGAGACACATCTGCATATCAACGTCCTGGAGATGAGAGCAGTACTTTTGGAGTTGCAGTACTTTCAGGACTCTCTTCCTCTGGGTACGATGGCAATTCAGACGGACATGTCGGTGGTCTTTTATCTGAACAAACAAGGAGGAACCAGGTCCTACCCCCTTTGTCACGAGGCTCTCAGGGTATGGCAGTGGGCTATTTCCACCCAGCGCTTTCTGTTGGCAATGCACATCCCGAGGAAATCCAATGTGATGACATACAAGCTGAACAGGGCAATCTTGTTGCCCCATGAGTGGTCTCTCAAGAAAGAAATAGCGGACAGGATATTCTGCAGGAGGGGCCAGCCTTGCTGCGACCTCTTTGCCAGTCACATGAACACGAAATGCAGAAGCTACTTTGCCCTGATTTCTCCTCCGGGAGAAGCCCCCAAGGGACGCACTCATACACAATTGGCCTCCGGATCTCCTCTATGCATTTCCACCGATCCCATTGATACCCAAGGTTCTACAGAAAGCAAAAACCCTGGGAAGGACCATCATTCTTATAGCCCCTCACTGGCCTTGTCAAATTTGGTTCCCCTTCCTTCGACTTCATCTTTTGGAGGACCCTTGGATTCTGGACCCAGTTCCGGACCTTCTGACGCACTCGTTGGGGGAACTTCATCCCTCTCTGCAGTCCCTGAAGCTGACAGCTTGGCTGCTCCAATTCCCAACATAGCCAGGTTCCATAACTTTTCCAATGAGACAAAACAAATCCTCTTTATCCTCTCATAAATCTTCTACTAGGAAGCTACATCTTAGCAAATGGAAACAATTTTCTATATGGGCCTCTAAAAACAATATTGATCCTTACCAAGCCCCTATGGACTCCATTTTAGAGTTCTTGACTATGATTTTTAAGAAAGGAGCTGCAGCAGCAACAGTTTGTGTTCAACTGGCTGCTATTTCTAATTTTCATCTTGGATTTGAAGGATTGAATATTATGTCTCACAAGTTATCCAAAGCCTTTCTCAAAGGGACCTTTCACATTAGACCACCTGTGAAATCTCCCTATTCTCCAGGAATCTAAATGTTATGTTTTCCCACATAATTCTTCAATTTGAACTAGCTTCCTCTTGTGACCTTTTTGTCATGGAAAACCATCTTTTTAGTAGCCATTACTTCTGCCCACAAAGTGTCAGAGCTTCAGGCTTTATCCAAAAAACACACCAGCAGAAGAAACAGTCAAAGTAAGGTGAGATAGGAGAAACAGTTTTAATCCATTACATACATCCGTCCTGGTACCTCGGCAATTCGCCTTCAATGGAACAAATATCCTAGTAAACACATTCTCTTTTTATATACTTATCAAACAATTAATTGTTTCATTATCTTATTAACCCTATAATTACACTTAAAATACCATTCAATACATTCAATAAAGCACTGTATATAAGATAATCCTTAATTGATATTCCTTGCTGACAGAGTCTCAGAGCAAACCCCTCATTCTTGCCCAACGTTTGCACAGAAACCAATCTCAACCAAATTATTGATTTGCCAGTCTTTTTCCCCAACCATTCAAACAATTCAGAGTACATGCTGCACAAACTTGATCTTCACAGACAGCTCAGAATTTATTTGGATAGAACAAAAGATTTCAGAAAATCAGCTTTTTGTTTCATTTTCAGACTCCAGGAAAGGTAGACCAGTGGCTAAAACAACTATGTCTAAATGGTTATCTGATTGTATCACCTTTGCTTATTCACCTGCCAATATGCCTTTGCACCAAAAAATTAAAGCTCACTCGACCAGAGCAGTTTCTACATCAATATCTTTTTCTGCCACACTTCCTATTGAGAACATTTGCCAAGCAGCCACTTGGTCAAAACCTCATACCTTTATCACTCATTACAAAGTTGACAAGGCCTCCATGGACAGAGCCTCCTTTGGATCCACGGTCCCGAGAAATATACGCTACCCATCAGTAAAGAATGAACGGCGAGAAAGAACAACTTCACATAAAGAAGTTATGTACTTACCATAACATTCCATGTGAGTTGTTCATCTCACCTTCATTCTTACATCCCTCCCACTTACCCCCTCCTGGGCTGTTAGACGACCGAGATGCTGGATCCCATCCTGGTTGCTCAATCCTTCTATACCCTTTCTTGGGAGTGAAAGAATGACAGATGGTATTACACGCAGCAAACAAGATCTGAGGTAACTCTAGGTGCATCATGGGATAGGGACTTGGCCTCGAACTTTGCAAATGGCTGACTCGGAGCTGAGGGATTGGCTCCGAACCCATCAGTAAAGAATGAAGGCAAGATGAACAACTCACATGGAACGTTATGGTAAGTCCATAACTTCTTTTTATACTACACCAAGATGGAAAGAATACTTGTGCAAAATCTTGCCATGATGACAGATGTCCCTCTCTTCTCTGTTGCAATATTCTTAACATGAGGGAGTTCTCCGCTGTAGGATACCTGACGTCAGCCAGTATATAAAAGTCTTTCACTACTGTAGGATGCATGGCATGTCACACATAAGCTGCTCTCATACATTGGCCATAAAAATGATGTATGCATGCATTAACCTCAGAACTGAAAGTCCCAGGGGGAAGCCAGCCTAAGGAAGGTAGGGTATGACCATCCAAGGAAAGGAACCAAATCACCAGGGGGGAGGAGAGAGGGATTGGAATACAGCAACAGAGAACAGATGGACATCTACTGTTATGGTAAGATTTTACACAATTATTCTATGCCCTTCTATTCATCTGTTGCAGTATTCTTACCATGACGGAGATTACCAAATCTCATGAGGAGAGGGTGGAGCTGAGCTCTCTTGAAAGCCATCAAATATTGCTCAGGCAAACCCTGCCCTAGACTTAGGAATGCCATCCAATTTGCAATGTTAAGTGAAGGTATGCATAGAACTCCATGCAGCCACTTCAAGAATAGAACTAGTGTCCAATCCCTTGAAGAAAGCACCTAATAAAGCTACAACCCTAGTGGAATGTGCCTTTACAGAAGAAGCAAGGGTCTTACCATGCTTCACATAACAAAATGAAATAGCCTTAGAAATCCAAGTAGAAACAGTCTGGTTGCAAACAGACAATCCCAGAGCCCTGGGATGGCAGGAGACAAAAAGATGGTCCGATTTCCTAATAGATTTGTTCTTGTCTAGGTAAAATCGAAGCTGCCTATGCACATCCGGGATGTGCAAAACCTTCTCACTAGAATTTTGTGGAAAAAGAAAGTAGGTAAATGAATGAATTGGTTGAGTGACAATTCGATGGCTACTTGGGCATAAAAGAAGGGTTGGTATGCAAGGACACCATCTTTATGGAAAACCAAAAAGGGAGGAGAGGCCATTAAGAGCTGGAGTTCAGACACGTCTGGCTGAAATGATAGCCAGGAGAAGTACAGTCTTTCAGGCAGACAGGCAAAAATAGCTGACGTAGGCCAAGCCAGCATTGAGAAATTCACACAAATATGATAGAACCAAGGAGCTTCCACTGATAGTGGATCCTGCTTTTGAGAGAGACACCAAAGTGAAAATCTCTTCCACTTGGATAGGCAAGATTTTCTGGTACTGGGTTTCCTGGCCTCCTGCAGGACCCAAAACACGTCCTCAGAGAACAGGTGTCTAAAAGGAAATAAAACCCTATCACCCACAGAGTCAACTGGAGGGTAGACAATTGGGGATGGATGAGAATTCCTTTGTCTTGTGTGAGAAGGTCCACCCTGTGAGGCAACTTGTGGTGATAGCCCTTGGCTAAATGCAGAAGAGGGAACCAATGCTGTCTTGGCCAAAAGAGAGCCACCAGCAAGATTTTTGGCTTGTCCTGCTGAATTCTGAAAAGGACTTTTGGAGGGGGGCATGCATACAGAAACATCCCCTTCCAAGAGAACAAAAGGGTGTCCCCCTTCCAGACCAAAGGTTGAGGGACTTTGGAACAAAATTGTGCAAGTTGTCTGTTCATGAGGCAGGCAAAGGGATCTACTTGAGGTATACCCCACTGGTAGACAATGTCCAGAAACACATCCCTTTGAAGCATTCATTCATGGGACTGAGTAAGGGAGCTGCTCAAGGTGTCTGCCACACAATTTTGGTTGGGTGGGATGTACACTGCTTGGATGATGATCCAATATTCGACTACCAGCTCCCAAACCTGTAGTGCCAGCCTGTACAGTAGGGTAGGATTTGGATCCCCCCTGCTTGTTCACATTACCAGTTTTGAAAGTCCTGGGATAAAGAGAGGATGAAAGGTCTGAATGGCTAGCAGCAGCACCCTCATCTTCCTTTCAATTATCCATTCCCTTTGTTGGGAGGTGGACCAAACCCCTTCAGCTTTCAAGTTTCCCAAAGTTGCCCCCCATCCTACCTCTGAAGCATCTGTGAATAGCTCTTAGAATGGTGGGAGGGGGTGCAAGGGGAGTCTTGGGTTAAGGGACACTTGTTGGATCCACCATTGTAGTTCCCTTTTCAGACAGGGGATGACAGGAATTGCAAAGTCTAGAGTGTGTGAATGCTGGATCCAAACTGACTTTAGGAACCACTTGAGTTTTCGCATGTGAAGTTTTGCCAAAGATAGCATTGGGATAGTGGATGCCATGAAACCTAAACCCTTAGGAACTCTCTGGCTGAAATGTGGTGAAGAAGCAGAAGGTTTTTGAAATGGATGTGAAGTCCTGTAACTTCTGAGAAGGAAGAAAGATATACTCATGAGGTCTGTCTGAATCCTGCACCCCAGGAAGATGTGACCCTCAGAGGGGAGGAGAATAGATTTTTTGTAGTTTTATGGTGAATCCCACGTTGTAGAAGAGAAATGGCAAAAAGAATGTTTTGCTCTGGGATCTCTGGGGAGGTTGCCATAAAGAGGAAATTGTCCAGGTAAGGGAAAATGTGGACTAGACATTTTGTAAATACCCTTGGAGAGGTAGCAAGTCCAAATGCCAAAAAGCCACAGAGAAACATAAAAACTTCCTGGAGATGGGGTGCATGGGAATGCGCAGCGCAGTTATGTACATTTGATATCCAAAGAGGCTAAGAAGGCTTGTGACTTAATAAGAGGGAACAAGGTTTGAAAAGTTAACATACGGAAGGTGGGTACTTTCAGAAAGGTGTGGAGATGGGAGAGATCCAAGATGGGCATCCAAAGACTACTCTTTCTGGTCACCAGGAACATTCTGAAGTAGAAAGCTCTTCCTTTTTGGTCATAAGGAACTTCCTGAATGGCTCCTTGTCTCCATAGGTATACAAGTACCTCTGGAGAGGAGGGTAGTTGTTCTTTTGGTGGTTGAGAGGTGCTCCTGAAGGAAGGCAGGGAATCATATATCAGAAAGTATCCTTTTTGAATGATAGAGATAACCCAGCAGTCTTGAGTTATGCTTTCCCAGACTGGCAGAGACAAAAGAGCTGATGGGAAAGTGGGGTGGTTTGGGCAGTCAGAGAGAAACCTGGACTGCTGAGGCCTCCTACCATCCCTTTTTATTTTAGGAGGAGGGGGCGGGAGTGCCTATGTACAAAAGCAGTTTTTACTGGGTAATTTCATTAAAATTTAGGCACTGGAGAGACAAAGATGTTTCAATTTTTTTGCAATGCCTTTCCCTTTTCCTGCAGAGATTTAAATAAATTAGCAGCTGCAGGGCCAAACAAAGCAGAGCTGTCTAATGAGGCATCCATAAGTTTAGATTTAATGTTCTCTGGTAATGGCTGGAGGTTTAACCAAGATAATTTCTTTAAGACAAAGCCAGAGGCAGCTGCCCTGGTAGATGCCTCTGTAACATCATAGCTGCATTTGATGGACTGGCTTGCTACCTGTGAGGATGTTCCAAGCAAGGATGCAGCCACAGTTTTATTCTCTGAGTCAGGCAAATCTGAAATGACCTGGGAGAGTTGGGACAGAAACTCTAGGGCAAATCTGGTCATGTGTGTTTGGTAGTTAATGGCTCTAAATGCCAAGGTGGCTGAAGTGTACACTTCCTTGTTCAGCCTTTCCAGCACCCTGCTGTCCTTATCTGAAGGAAGGAAAGAGAGTGGTTGAAGGCAGTAAACTGGATGAAGGCACTGAAATAACCGAAGGGTCTGCTGAAAGACATTTAGACAGAAATCCTACAGTCCTCAGGGACCTTGGAAAATTGGTCAGGGTTCTTTAGGGCAGGAGGCTGGGAGTCAGAAGCCTTGGAAGCAGAGGAGAAGGCATCTAGGAAAGCAGGTAACACAGGAGGAATAGCTAAAAGGGCTGGGTGATTCCATCTACAAAAGGTCGTAATACCTCTTTTGTACTTCAGATACTTGAGTGCTATCTCATTTGAAATGATCCCTCATTTTGACTAGGGTATCACCAAGAGAGAGTTCTTCCATGGATGAGTCAGTTCCATTGGAGTCATCTTCCTGGGAAGCATAGTCCGGGGGGAGGGGGATCTCTGAGGAATAATCCAGAGATTCCTCTTCTGAGGATGCCTCTTCATCTGAAGAAATCTCTTCCCTAACTCTTTTATGTGGAGATGCTGTGGAGGGTGGTGTAAGGACTGAAACACCCAAGGGGGGCTTAAGGGCCAATAAGGGCCTTGAAAAGACCTTGGGTGAATGGTTCCCAACCACCACAAGGTTCCTTTGGAGGGGACAAATGTTTTGTTTTCTACTGCTTCTTTTGATGCAGGTCTGCCCTATCTAGTGTAGGAGGGCTAGATGTAGGCCTACATTCAATAATAGAGTGAATTTCCTCCATGATCTATGGTACCCCTTTACAGCCTTCAGTTATTATGAGCCTCAGTTCCCCCTCTACATCCAAGACAGATGACTGCTCGGCCTCTGAGGACGTGCCTGTGGTCGGATCCAAGGCAGCCTCAAAATTGGGCTTGGCCTGTGAGCTAGAACCAGGAACTGGATGCATCTCTGGGCTTTCATCCGTCTCAGGAGAGATGTCCATAATAAGAGGCACAGTACAAGCTTCAGGCCTCGGCTTTTTGGCCTGGGCCCCAAGGATCCCTCCATCGCACTTTTAGCTAGTAACTTAAAGTGCTGGTTTTCCAAGTAAATGGCTAAGGAGGGAAGTCTACTTCTTAGGGTCGGGTACACAGGCCTTGCAAATGGGACAGGTTTTGAGGTCGTGGGTTGGCTTTAGGCAGAACAAATACTGAAGATGGCTATCTTTATGTGGAATTTGTATTCCACACTGGCATTTGCTTTTTTCGGATGACATGAACCCTACCACAAAACAGTACTAAAAGAAACAAGATTTCCCCAACTGGGCACTTATCTGAGAATTCACTTGAAAACAGCTAACAACTCGGCAACAGACGGACATTCAGAGATGGCATTCGGACTGGCGTCAGAGAAGTTCTGAGGTAGATGCATACGTACATCACTTTATAGCTGAAGTACGAGAGCAGCCTGTGTGCGATATACCATGCATCCTACAGTAGTGAGACTTGTATACTGGCCAATGGCAGAGAAAGTACAGTTGTGTACATAAATGTAGATGTTCAAGTGTATTCACTGTTGCAGTCCTGACTATTAGGATTTCCTGCAGTGAAAGCCCTTGGCTGGCACAACTACCAGAGAAATTTCTTTCTGGCCCCCAGGCTGGCAGACGCCCTAACCAACGTCAGAACGTTCAGGTATAAAGGTAGGCCTGCATCATGATACCAGTTTTTCTTGCCCTCAACTAGGAGGAGCCCTAACCAGATATAAGGTATCCAAAGAAGAACCTGACATAGGAAAGGGGCCATGATAGGTCCCTTGGCTAAGTAACAAAATAGAATCAAGCTACATAGTAGCCTGAGGGGGTTGGTGAGAGGGGAAAGACTGCAACACTGAATACACTAGAACATCTACATTTATGCTAAGTATACATAACTGTACTATGTTCTTCATGTTTCACTATTATGGTTCTGACTACTAGGAAGATTCCCAAAGCTGAAAGGAGGGAGCAAGGTGCCTAAGGGGAAGACAGGATGCCCTGCAGGACAGTAGTGGCAAAGCCTGCTCTAGACCTGGAGAAGGAAGCCAGGAGGTACTACTTGGTGAAGGAATGCACAGAACACCAGGTGGCAGCCTTGAAGACATTGATGGTGAAACACCTTTTAAAAAGGCACTGGAATTAGCAGTTGCCCTGGTGGAATGAGATTTTTTTTATCCACTGGTAGCACTTTGTCATGGGAGCTATAACAAAAGCAAATGCAGTAAGAAATCCATTTGGAGACAGTTTACTTAGAGGCAGGCTTGCCTTCTTTCCCACAGACAAAGGTAATGAAAAGCTGATCAGTTTTTCTCAAAGCTTCTGTGTTGCCCAGATAGAGAAGTACAGTTGTGTACATTTACCATAAATGTAGATGTTCGAGTGTATTCACTGTTGCAGTCATCACATTTGGGTTATCCTCCCAGGGGTAGCCCTCAGTCGGCCCGAATACCAGACACTTAGTATTTCTGCGTTGGTTGCTGCCACTCCAGGACTGACGTCAGGGCGTTAGTGGTATAAAAATCAGGCAGCTGACACCATTACATCAGTTTTTCTTGCCCTGTCAGGAGCCCCCCAAATAGGGAGCTAGGTTATGATGGAAAAAACACCACCAGTAGAAATGAAATACCAAAAAAATTCCTGAAAGGACAGAGGAAGAGGGAGTGAGAGAGAGACAAGGGGGATGGAAACCAGCACTGCAACAGTGAATACATTCGAACATCTACATTTATGGTAAGTGCACACAACTGTACTATGTTCTTTGTGTTTCACTGTTGCAGTCATCACATTTGGGTTGATTCCCAAAGCTGAAGAAAAGGGTGGAGGCAGTGAAAAAGACTGCGGGCTGGCTAGGATGCACTGCAAGAATGCGGTGGCAAAGCCTTCCCTGGATTTGGAGAAGATAGGTAGGTGGTAATGCTTGGTGACGGTATGAACAGATGTCCATGTTGCAGCCTCCAGGATGTCCCTGGTGGGGACCCCTTTGAGAAAAGCTGCAGAGGTGGAGGCTGTTCTGGTGGAATGTGCCCTGACCCCCTTTGGGGGTGGTTTCCCATGCTGTCTGTAGCAGAAATGGATGCAGTGTGCTATCTATTTGGAGATTGTTTGGATATGGCCTTGCCCTCTGCTCCTGCTGCGAAGCTGACTAGCAATTGATCAGTTTTTCTGAAAGATTTAGTCCTGTTCAGATAGAATTTGAGCTGTCTGTGCACATCTAGCAAGTGCAGAATCATTTCCCCCTTGTTTTGTGGGTTAGAGAAAAAGTTGGGCAAATGTATGGATTGTTTGACAGCCACACTGGACACCACTTTAGGCATGAAAGATGGGTTAGTCTTGAGTGAGACTCTGTCAGCATGGAAAATGATGAAGGGTTCTACAGCCATGAGTGCTTGCAGCTGTGATACTCTTCTAGCTGAAGTGATGGCCAGAAGCAAGGCTGTTTTCCAAGAGAGAAATGTTTAACTCTGCTGAAGCTGCAGGTTCAAAGGGGAGTAGGGTGAGCTTTTCCTACACAAAGTTAAGGTCCCAAGCTGGGGTAGGAGCTCTTCTGGGTGGCCTTAAGTTGTTAGCCCCTCTTAGGAACTATTTGATAAGAGGGTGTGAGAAGAGAGGAGGTTCTGTGTTGTAATGAGCAGAGATGGCACAGGCATGAATTTTAATAGAAGAGAATGATAGACCCCTGTGGAGTAGGCCTGCCAGGTAATCCAGGATGAGAGGTGGGGAGAGTCCTTAGCCTGGATCCAGGTGCAAAACCTTTTCCACTTGTCAGCATAGGATTTCCTACTGCTGGGTCATCTGGCCTCATGTATAACATCTAGGACTTGTTTGCTTAGGCTGGCAGCTTGAGAGGTGGTCAGGGAATAAGCCAGGCTGCCAGGTTGAGGGTCTGCAATTGGGGATGCATGCATTCTCCATTCCCCTGGGTCAGGAGTGTTGGGATCTGCGGTAGGTGCTATGGTGGCAGGGGTGACAGGCTGTGCAGCAGTGGGTACCAGTGCTTGCATAGTCAGTCTGGGGCAATCAGGATTGCCCCTGGTTTTTCCTCCCTTATTTTGAGCAGTACCCTTGATATAAGTGGTAGAGGGGGAAAACAAAGACCGAGAGGTTTACCCACTGGAAAGACAGAGCATCCACTTTCCAGGCCTTGTTGTGAGGTTCCCTGGTACAGAATTTTCTGAGCTGATGATTGGAGTGTGAAGCAAAAAGGTCGACTTTGGGGTGCCCCACTTCTGGGTTAGAAGGGTGAAGGTTCTGTGGTCTAGCTACCACTCGTGTGGGTCTAGCAGGTTTTTGCTTAAGTTGTCTGCCAGAGAGTTTAGAGAGCTTGTCAGGAATTGTGCTAGCAGGTGTAGCTGCATGGCTGAAGCCGTGTGCCAAAGGGTCATGGCGAGCCTGCAGAGAGGATAAGAGTGAGTCCCTCCCTGCTTGTTGATATGCCACATCACTGTGGTGTTGTCTGTTTTGATCAGTAGAGGCCCCGGGGAGAGTAGGGGTCTGAAGGCTGTTAGGGCATGCTGGACAGCTAACATCTCTTTTTGGTTGATGTGCAGATGCATTTGATTTGGGCTCCAATGGCCCTGAATGCACCTGCCATCCAGGTGTGCACCCCAGGCATAGTCTGATGTGTCTGTGGTGAGGGTCTGGGCAGCGTGGGGTTGTGAAAGGGAAGTTCCTTGTTGTGGTTGCAAGCTGCTGCCCACCAAAGAAAATCTTTCCTTAGACAAGGTATCACTGTTATGAGAGTTTCCAGGTATTGATAGTGTTGACACCAAAGGCTTTTTAGGTAGCACTGTAGTTTCCTCACATGCAGTCTGGCATATGGAATGAGTAGGATGCAGGAAGCCAAGTTCTGGTGGCTAGCTGAGAGAAGTAGCTTGTCAGGTAGGCTTGTTTTTCTGGAGTAAGGAATGCCATCTGGGATGCTGTGTCCAGGCTTGCTCCCAGGAATACAATTTTTTTTTGTGGGGACTAGTTTTGATTTCTTTTCATTGATAGTATACCCCAGGGAGATTAAGTCCTTTACAAAAGTCAGATGCTGTAACAGCTTTTCCTGACTGTCTGCCTGAATCAGGCAATCATCTAAGTATGGGTAAAGTTGAATATTTCTTTGTCTGCAAAAAGCAATGGCGAGAGCCAGGCATTTTGTGAAAACTCTGGGAGCAGTGGATAAGCCAAAGGGAAGCGCAGAGAACTGAAAGTGCATAGATCCTGCCCTGAAACATAGGCATTTCCTGCCTGATTCCCTGATTGGGATGTGTAGGTAGGCCTCTTTTAGGTCTAGGGTGGCTAACCAAGCATCCTTGGAAAGCATTGGTAGAAGCTGCTGGAGGGTGAACATTTTGAATTTTGGTATCACCAGAAAGGTGTTTACAATGGATACATTGAGGATGGGGTGCCATGTGCCCTCTTTTCTGGGTACCAGGAAGAGTCTGGAGTAGAAACCTTAGCCTATCTGTTCTACAGGAACATGCAGTATTGCCCTCATGGAGAGCAGGGAAAGGACTTGCTTTTGGCCTCTGCCCACTGGTTTGGAGGAAGATCTGGGAACCCTTTTGAGGTAGACAGAATGTGGAAATAAAACTTGTATCCCTGGGACACTATGTTGAGGACCCATCGGTCGTTGGTAATAGTGCCCCAGTTGGCTTGCATGGAAGGAGAGTTTTCCTCCTAGGGGCACAAGCAGGTGGGCAGAGGTAAGGGATGGAGGTGTAAAGTCATTGTGAATTCTTACCATAAGGGGATGGCTTTGCACTCCCTGTTTTTGAACAGGAGGAACTCCATTGCTTAGATCTCAGCATTCTCTGGGGCTGCTGTTTGGGGGGCTGCTTCCCCTGAGACTGGGCTGAGCTCGCCTGGAGTGGGCAGGAAAGGACCAGTGCTTGGAGGGGCAATGCCTACTGATCCTTGGAGGCTGGAACTGTAAGAAGTCTAACTGTCTGCAGAGATTTAGCTTTTTCTTCCATCTTTTTTAAGACCTCTTCTGCCTTGGTGCCAAATAAGTCGTCTTTGTTCAATGGTGCATCCAATAATTTGGATTCGACATGGTCTGGCACGGTCTGTTCCTTAAACCAAGCATTCCTTCCAAGGTCAGAACCAGTGACTGTTGCCCTGCAAGATGATCCTAGGCTGTCAAAGCCACATTGCAAGGTGTGCTTAGTTACTTGACTTGCAGAATGCACTAGCTCTTGTAATTCTTTACTTTCTGCACAAGCAGGAAAGGAAGATATTTTTTGTTTGAGGAGTTCCATGGCACGCTGCTGATATTTCAGCATGTGGAACTGACAATTTAATGCTCTAATAGCAAGAGTAGCAGAGGTGTATACTTTATTACCCCATCTGTCTAAAGCTCAGGAATCCCTATCTGAGGGGGGTGGGATTCTTAGCTGAAGTTGCTTTAATTCCTTTAGGTCCTTGAGAGATGACCTCTGGGTCAGCAGTAGGATTTTTGAAAATAAATTTGTGAGAGTCAGGGACTCTAATACCAGTCAGGTTTCCTGGGAGCAGGAGGAAGGGTGTCAGGAGTCAAACTGGATTCAATAAAAACAACATCCGGGACAGGAGGAATGGCCAAAGGTCTGTGCTATGGTAAATCTACGAATTCCCCAGGTCTCTTTTTGACTAAGGATAGTCTTGACATTCCCATTGGAGATGCTCCCTTAAAGTATGAGGGGTTTCCCCAAATGAAAAATCCTCGGGTGGAGAGACAGAAGGAATGGATTCCTCTGCATCAGAATCCTCATAAGCAGAAAGGGGTTACATATCTTCATATTCAGATGCATCACAGTCATCGGACTCCTGGTTCAGATAAAACTATTGGGGACAAGTCTTTCTTTCTTTTGGAAGATGTAGCCTGGCTTCCCCTAATAAGCATAATAAGGTCTTCTGCCATTTTAAGCATTTGAGATTGAGGCAAGGAAGCAGGTGCCTGAGCTTGGGTCGTCGGTTTTTTGGGTGTGGTTCGTACCCTGGGCATTAGAAACAAGGTAGTTTTAGAAAGAACTGAAGACGAGAAAGAAGTCACTGGTCTGTGTTGAGTATCTGTAGTGTGAAGTACTTCCTCGGAAGCCGGTGCCTGCTCAGTGGCTTTGGACCCATCCAAGGTAGAGACATATGCAGGATACTTAGTCGAAAAAGAGTCTCATGGCATACCAGACTCAGAAAGGGTCTCAGTAGCGGCCTGCAAATCCACAGAAGCAGGCATCAGGGACTGCGAAAGCGCCTCATTGAGGACTGGAGAACTGACGACTAGCTTAGCGGAAGCATCATCGGCAGTTTTGGACCTGTGCGGTCTGTCTTTATCCTTATATTTTTTCGGAAGACTGGTAGTCAGATGGCTTACCGAAGCCATATCGGATTCAAAGACTGAAAGCGAAAATATCTAGCTACAATAACGGCCCAACATATACTTCTGGCGTTGCACAAAGCACAAAAGTGACAGCGGGGGATGTCATGGTCTGGGCCTAAACAGGTGACGCAGTAAGAATGGAAGTCTCGGTGTGGTATTTGCTTTCCACAGGCGAGACAATTGTTAACTTTTTCTGACATCAGTTAGAGCAAAAAAAAAAAAAAAAGGATCCCCAACGGGGTACTTAGCTTCAGAAGACTTCAACTTCAATTTGGAAATGAAAACTCAGGTAGCAGCCGACTGGCATTCGTGCAAACTACTTCTGGCTCCTTGGCAAGAAAGACTGATGTAATGGTGTCAGCCACCTGATTTTATACCACTGATGACCTGACATCAGTCCTGGAGTGATAGCAAATGACACAGAAATACTAAGCCTTTGGTATTCGGGCCTACCCCTGGCAGGATAACCCAAATCTGATGACTGCAACAGTGAAATATGAAGAACATCACAGCTGTCTGTGCACAACCAAGGAATGCAGAATTCTCTCCCCTTTGTTTATAGATTGGGGAAAATGGTAAGGAGATGGATGGCCTGATTCAAAGAGCTGTCCGTGACCACTGTCAGCATAAAGGATGGATTGGTTCTAAGACAGACCCTATCACTGTGGAAGATAAGGTAAGGTTCCACTGCCATGAGGGCCTGCAACTCAGAGACCCTCCTGGCTAAAGTGATAGCCAGAACTGTTTTCCATGTCAGGAACTTTTGGTCAACAGAAGCTGCTGGCTCAAAGGGGGCAAGGTCAGTTTCTCTACCACAAAATTAATGTCCCAAGGAGGAGTAGGCTTCCTTCTGGGTGGTCTAATGTGGATTACTCCACTAAGGAGTTCCTTTAATAGTGGGTGGGAGAAAAGGGGAGGGTGACAAATTACATCTGCAGAGAAAGCAGAAGCATGGATTTTAATGATCGAATGAGATAGTCCCTAATTCAGCAGAACAGACAGGTATTCCAGAATGCTGGAAACATATGCTGATTTGGGACCTAGGTGGTGATCTCTGCACCAAATAGAGAATCTTTTCCACTTAGCTGAGTAGGATTTCCTGTTGCTAGGCCTTCTAGATTCTTTGAGGATGTCTAGCACCTGTTTACTTAGGCTAACACCACTGTGGGTTTTTTTTGGGATCATCCATACGGCAAGGGTCAGGGTCTGCAGATTGGGGTGAACAATTTTGCCTCATTCTGGGTGAGATCTACTCGCTGGGGGAGTAGCCATGGGGTCTGGTTGGTGAGTTTGAGGAGGGGGTACCAATGCTGTCAGTCTAGAGCTATAAGAATTGCTTCTCTTATCTTCAGCAGAACTTGAGGAAGAAGGGGGTATGGGTGGAAATGCATAAATGAAACACTTTGTCCAGGGGAAGGAGAAGGCATCTGTTTTCTAAGCTGTCTCCTGTTTGCTCCTGATTCAGAATTTTTGCAGGTGTGCATTCTCTTTGGATGCAAAGAGGTCCTCCTGTAGAATTCCCCACATTTTAGTTATTTACTGGAAGATTTTTGGGTGCAGATGCCATTTGTGAAGGTCCATCAAGTTTTTGCTGAGATGGTCTGCCAGAGCATTTTTGAATCCTGGAAGGTACTATGCTATCAGGTGCAAGCCTATATACTGAGCTGTTTCCCAGATTTGCATAGTTAGATGGTACAGGGTGGGAGGCTGGCATAATGGTTAAGGTATTTACCTTACAGACACAAGATGTAGAGTTTGATTCTCTCATGGGGTGATTGTCTAGGCTTAAAATGGCCCACAAAGGCAGTTAGCCTAATACTAATCTATGAACCTCCCTGTCTATGTACCACATGACTATGGTACTGTCTATCTTGATTAACAGGACAACTGGGGTCAATTTTTCCTTGAAGGCTAATAGCCCCTTTAATACTGCCACGAGTTCCTTCCAGTTGATGCATCTGTCCTTGGATTCGGAATCCTATTTTACCCTGGTTTTGGAAGTGAGCACCCCATGCTGTCTCTGAGGCATCTGTTGCTAGGGTTTGAGCCTGAGGGGAGACTTTGAAGGGGAAGCACTGATTCTGAGAGCAAGCTTGCTCCCACCAAGCAAATTCTGTTTTGAGGTAGGGGATCTGGGGGATCTTTGTCTCTAAGGTCTGGCACCAGACATTCTTCAGGTACCACT
Organism: Protopterus annectens; assembly: GCF_019279795.1. Taxonomy (NCBI): domain Eukaryota; kingdom Metazoa; phylum Chordata; order Ceratodontiformes; family Protopteridae; genus Protopterus; species Protopterus annectens. The sequence goes on along the minus strand of NC_056737.1, from coordinate 798,977,670 downwards.
GGAGCATCCTCATATGTAGTCTGGCAAGGGTAACCATGAGGTTGCATGAAGCCATGTATCCCAGGGCTTGAAGAAATTCCCTTGCTGAGATGCAACTTCTCAATTGGATCCTGTGGAAGAAATTTATCAGGAAGGAGACTTTTTCTGGAAGGAGGAAGGCCTTTTCTAGACAGAAGTCCCTCCCAGGAAACAATCTTTTTTGTTGGGGAAGTGTGGGATTTCTTTAGGTTCACTGTGAACCCCAGAGAGGAAAGGAGGTCCTCGGTGAATCTGAGGTCCTTGAGGATCTTGGCCTGGTCTGTGGCCTGCATGAGGCAGTCGTCCAAATAAGGATAGATTTGTATCCTCCTGGTCATGCAAAAGGCTACTGCTGGTGCTAGGCACTTTGTGAACACTCTTGGTGCTGTAGATAAGCCAAAGGGCAGTGCAAAAAATTGATAGTGACGGAATCCCACCCTGAAGCGACGAAATCTTGTGTGTGACTCCTGAATAGGGATGTGCAGATAAGCATCATTTAGGTTTGGAGAGACCATGAAGGCATGGGGGGATAACATGGGCAGCAATTTTTGGAGGGTTAATATTTTGAACTTTGGCACCAAAAGGAATTGATTGAGGTTGGACAGATTCAAGATGTGGTGCCATGAACCTTCCTTTCTGGGGACCAGAAGAGGCCTGAAATAGAATCCTTTTCCCTTCTGGCCAGTGGGAAATGGTTTGACTGCTCCCTGCTAACACAGTACCTGGATTTGAGTCAAGATCTCTGTTTCTTGATTTGGGGGGACATCTGGATAACCTGAGTATTTAAAATGCTGTTTGAAAGTGAGTCTATAGTCATTTGTAATAATATTTAGAACCCACCTGTCTGAGTTGATGAGTGTCCAGGTATGTTTGAAAAGAGACATCCTTCCTCCTAACTTTTTTTTTTTTTGGGGGGGGGGTTGACTCAATGATACTCTCTGGATATGGCTTGGGATCTAGAACTCCCTTGCCTAGGTGCCTCTGAGGCCCACTGTCTACCCCTTTGTGACTGTTGCCTCTGTATGAGTGGCCTAGCCCTTTGAGGTTTCCTCTGCCTACTCCTAAGCTGGGTTGGAAATGACCAGTGTTTGGCTGGAAAAATTCTGATGAACCTGGGTGGTTGTACATGGAGGAAATATTTTACTGTCTGCACTGACTTAGCCTTATCCTCCATCTTTTTAAGGACCACTTCTGCCTTGGGCCAGAACAGAACCTCCTCGTCAAGGGGGCATCCAACAGACTAGACTTGACATGTTCCAGAAGAGTTTGTTCTCGGAGCCAAGCATGTCTCCTAATAACTAATCCAGTAATAGCTGCTCTGCAAGATGCTTCCATGACATCACAGCCACAATGGAGGGAATGCTTAGCTACCTGAGTACTGGAATGACAGAGGCTAGTCAATTATTTTACTAGAGTTTTGTCCTCAGGGGTGGAGACCCTTTCATTAAGTTGTTCTAGTACAGTCTGTTGGTATTTAATCATATGAAACTGACAACTTAGGGCCCTCATAGCACGGGTGGTGGATAGAAAAACCTTCTTGCCAAACCTGGCAATGACCCCGCTCCCTCTGTCTGTAGGCAGTGGGTTCCTAGAGGAACTGGCTCTGGCTCCTTTTGGTCCTAGAGTCATAACTTCAGGGTCAGCAGTAGGACTTTTGAAAAGATATCTATGGAATCATGGGCCCTGTAAAACCTGTCTGGCTTACAAGGGGCAGGTGAAAGGGAGTCAGGATTAATGGAAGATTCTTAAAAGACATCTTCCACCACTTCCAGAATGGGGGGTATAGCCAGTGGCTTATTTTCAGGTAAGCCCAGGAATTCCCTAAACCGCTTTTTGTCTGTGGGTAGTCCTCAGCTTCTCACTGAAAATGTTGCCTCATAGCATGGAGGGTCTCACCAAAAGTGAAAGCCTCAGGAGGCGAGGCTGAAGGGAGAATTTCCTCAGAGACTGAGTCCTCATAGGAGGTAAAGGAGGTGCCATCCTCAAGTTCAGAATCTACTTAAGAAGGGATAGGTTCCAGGGGAATTACTTGTGGATCATCTCTTTTTCTAGGAGAAGTAATCCCTGGATCTTTTCTAGATCTGACAATGGAGAGCATGTCCTCTGTTAACTGGATTAAATTCTGCTGTGACCCCTGATGAATGGAACCTGACAGCCTGACTAAAGGCCGAGGGACAGATGCTTTCTTAGGGGTAGCTAAGGCCTTAGGGCGTCCGATGCCTTGATGCCTGTCTCCCGCGACTGAAGTAAATGCGCTGGAGCTGGCATAGGCTGAGGTCTGGTTGCAGAATATCACGGCACAACACGCTCCTTGGAAGCCAAGGCCTGCAGAGCTGCCCTGGACCCGACTGATAAGCCAATGTCAGAGGCTTGTGTTGCGGTGGATGGAGCCAACGGCATGTTGGGACTCTGGAAAGGTCTCAACAGAGGCCTGAGTTATTGGATCAGAAAAGGAAGGGGGGGGTGTGAAAGCACCTTACCTTGTTCTACGATCACAAGCCTGATGGGAGAAGCAGGTGGTGACTGATTGTCATCAGAGGACCCTAGCTTTTGTTTTTCTTTCTTTTCATAGGTTCATACTAGGTTATCTGCCCTAGGGCATTTATAAGCCTAGCCAGAGTGTGTTTGGCTTTCGCCACCCATTTTAAATTAATTTTGCTATGCCCTTTTTCGAGGTTAGTATACTGTGCCTCTGTCTAACAGTGACACAGAAGTGATACCTGGGGTAAACCTACGATCTCCCATCCACTCATCAAGATTCCTCTTGAAGAGAGTCAATGAGGGACTCTGCCTAACCTGGACTGGGATTTTATTCCAGAGTGGAGGGAGCCTCTGGGTTATGAATCTGTCCCTCCAGCATGTCCTATTTATTTCAATGCTGAGGTTCAAGTCTCTCGAGTGCGTAGCTTGATGGGATTGGATTTTCTGAGGTGCAGCATGTCCATTAATTCCGGGTTGGACATGGCTTTATACGTCAGGCACAGGTCGCCTCTGAGCAGGCGGTATGCCACTGAGTAGAGCTGGAGTTTCTTTAACCAGGCAGCATATGGCATCTGTTTGAGCCCTTTGATCCTATTGGTGAGGTACTTTTGGGTTCTTTCCAGTTGCTGCAGGTGTCTGGTAAGGTACATCCCAAAAGGGGCATTGTACTCAATTATGGGCCTGATGAGGGATGAGTAAAGAGGCACGATGACCTCCCCTGATCTAGATGTGAATCCCTTCATGATTAGGTGGGCTACATAAAATGTTTTTCTAACCACTTTGGCCACGTGGTTGTCAAATGAGAGATTGTTATCAACTTGGGTCCCCAGGTCCCTAATTACTTCTTCTGTACTTAATGGATTACCACCTATGTGGTAATTTGTGGGCACTTTTTTTTGCCAAAGGGGATGACTATACACTTTTTGGCGTTTAGCTTGAGGCCATGGCTCTGGCACCAGTTGTCTGTTTCTATGAGGCCCTTTTGGAGGATGCTTGTGTCGGCTGGAGAGTCGATTATGGTGCCCAGTTTGCAGTCATCTGCAAACTTGGTCAGCCACAGTCCTTCCGTGTTGGCCTGTACCTCCGAGAAATATATACCGAACAAGAGAGGTCCCAGGACTGAGCCTAGTGGAACGCCTCTTGTAACTGGTTTGGAGTCTGACATGGCTCCAGCAATTCTAACCATGTGGGTTCTGTCCTTGAGCCAGTTTGCAACCCATCTAGTGACATAGGGGTTTATATTTAAGCTGGTGAGCTTATCTATAATGCCCAAGTGGGGTATTGTATCAAAGGCTTTTGCGAGGTCCAGGTAGGCTGTGTGGACCACCTTCCCCTCGTCAATGGCCTTGGTGACTGTTTCAAAGAAATTGACCAGGTTTAAGAGGCAGGATCTGCCCTTAACAAAGCCGAACTGGGTAGGATCCAGTGTCTGTAGGTCCCCAATATCTTTATTTATGAGGTCCATGATGATCCTTTCCATAGCTTTGCAGACCAAGCTAGTCAGGCTTATGGGGCGATAGTTTCCAGGATCCGTTGAGGCACCACCTTTGTGGAGAGGGACCACTGTTGCTGTACGCCACTCTTTAGGTATATATCCTGTAGTAAGGCTGAGATTGAACAGTAGTTTTATGTTTGGGTTTAGCTCTTCTTGGAGTTCATGTAGGGCGCAGCTTGGGACACCGTCTGGTCCCATTGATGCTGTGTTTTTTGCTTTGGAGAGGGCGGCTCCTACCTGAGCATCTGAGATGTCAGGGGGGTAGCACTCTGCTGGGATAGATATTTGCCCTTTTGGTGGGGGGGGGGGAAAGTTTGCGCTGAACCTGTCAGCTAGGATGTTGGCAATGTCTGTGGGTTCGGTGTATTTTTTGTCATTTTGGACTAATTCTGAGCATATCTGGGAATTCCCACCCAGGTTCCTAACATAACTAAAGAAAGCCTTGTGATTATCCTTAGTGTCCTGTGCAATTTTTCTCTCGAAGCTGACCTTAGACGATTTTATGAGTCTCCTTAGTTTTTTGCTAATACTGATCAGAGATGCCTTCCCTTTTTGGGATTTTGCTCTATCATGTAGTAGCTTCCTCCTCCTATTGTATAGTTTGTTTATGGCTGGGGTCCACCAGACAGGACGTCTGCCTTTGGAGGATTGGGTCTTGGTTTTATTTGGGATTGCATGATCCATGCATTCCTGAAGGAGTTCATAGAATGCGTTTATAAAGGATTCTGCGGTCTGGGCCGTATTTTCCACAGGCCCGGGGGCTTTGAAGGATTCCACCTCGGTTTCGAGGAGTGTGAAATCTTCTTTATAGAAGTTTTTCACTGTGGCTTTCTGGGCAGGGGGTGGGGTCGGGATGTGAATATCCAGTGAGATTAGTTTATGGTCTGATCTTACCACTGAGGGATACACTTCTGGTCTGGAGCATAGAGTCCCCATGTTGGTGATGATCAGGTCCAGTATGTTTTCCCCTCTTGTGGGAGTGGTAACAAGTTGTTCCATAGCATTTGAGTTTATAAATTCTAGGAACCTTTGGGCTAGGGTGTTGGAGCTAGAGTAATGCTCCCAGTCTATGTTTGGGTAGTTGAAGTCGCCCAATATAATGGTGTTTGGAGAGACCTTCATATTTTCCAGTGTTCTCAGGAAGGCCGAGTGGGGTTCCTGGGTTTGGGAGGGTGGTCTGTAGCAGGCTATAAACTGGAAGGCAGTTTTACCCACTGTTAGTTGCACATGGATAGTCTCTGATGCTTGTGCTGTGCCACCAACCTGGAGGTGTGGGTATCTTTGACTGAATATTGATACTCCCCTCCTTTTGTGGTTCGGTCCAAGTTTTGGGGCGAAAAGCATGGTATGAGGTATAACCTGGTAGTGCTGGGGTGCTCTCGGAGCCTTGAACCAGGTTTCTGTTACTGCACAGATATCGATGTTCTCCATGCTAAGGAGAGTTTTGAGTGCGTGCATCTTGAGGTTTAGACTTCTGGCGTTGAGTAGCATTACTCTTAGTTTCTTATCCATTGTGATACCTATGGAGGTGGGTTTGTCTTTTGAGCCTTGCCTAAAAAAGGCACTATGGGGTAGCAAGAGCCTTTGCCAATATCCGAACGCCCAGGGGTGACAGGTGCAAGCCGTCCCTAGCGAAGCATCGTGGCTTCTCGAGCATGTCATCCCAGGCTGACAGGCATTGGATCCCCTTTGAATGACACCAATACTTAAGCCAACTGTTGAAATTGATCATCTTGTCTTCATATTGTGGCATCATTCTTGGTGAGGGTAAGATGCTACTCAAGGTCAGGGTCATACCGGCCTGGGCTACATGCTCAGAGAGCTCCTCTATGTCTCTTTTCATGTAGTCCAGGGAGGTACATCTCAGGTCATTCACACCAGCATGGACAATGACTGAGTCATATTTGTACTTGCCTTGGAGTGACCTGACCTGAGTGCTTCTGTTATGTGGCGGATCCTAGCGCCTGACAGGCAGCTCACCGTGACCTTCTCCTTGTTCAGCCTGGTGAGCGGGACGTCAGTGTGCCTAACGATAGAGTCACCTATTACAAGTGTATCAGGTGTGCTGTTTAGCCTTAAAGGCTGTGACTGTTTGGCACACTGGCTTTGTGAGCTATGTGTTGCACGTGTTTTGTTTTGGGGTAGCGGTTGCTTGGGTGTCTGCTTTGGAGGCCTCTGCTGCTTAGGCAGATTTTTATTTAGAGCCTCTGAGTATATTTTTGTGTGTTTACGTGTTTGGTTTGCTGTCTTGGTAGGTCTATGTGAGACTGGAATTGTAGTGAGTGTGGTTTCCTTCTCCTCCTGACTGGTTATATGCCAGTACTGAGTTGAGAGAGCTTGGCCTCCAGTTTGGCTATATGGCTGCATCTCTCACGTGTTGGAATTTGTTGGGAGGAGGAGAGGGTTGCCTGTGTACATGAGGCAGTTATAACATTGCCTCAAGATTCCCAGATTCACCAGCTGGACCGGAGAGCTTAAGTAGATCGGATGTGGTACGACTGATTGATGCCATGGAAGCCGAGCAAGAAGACTGTTGGCTAAGGTATCTAGTGAGAAACTCTTCCCTATGCCTAATTGTTCTAGTATTGAAGCACACATAAAACAGACAACCAATGACATTGTGATCTGAGCCTAGGCAAACACAAAAAAATTAAATTCTCTATGTGGTATCTGCTTTCCACAACAGAGACAATTGTTTACTTTATCTGACATGAGCAAGGAAAGGAGGAGCTTCCCAGAGGGGTACTTTTCTTGTCTGATGACACTTCTCTCTGGTGCGGACCGACCAAAGAACTTGAAAACAGCTTCAGGCTCTGGGGCAAGAAAAGACTGGTATCATGACGCAGGATGGCTACCTTTACACCCAAACATACTGACACTGGTCAGGATTTCTGCCAGTCTGGGAGCTGGAAACAAATTTCTCTGACAGGCGGGCCAGCCGAGAACTTTCATGGCAAGAAATCCCAAAAGTCAGGACTGCAACAGTGAAACAGGAAGAACATCTCCCGCACATTAAGAATACTGCAACAGATGAATAAAAGGACATCAAGAAGTCCACCAAGTAAGGAGAAACAGGAGGAGGAAGGGTCATCTGAAGAAGAAATATGGACATGAGAAAGAAAAAAGATATGTAATATGATGCAATATTTATGTAAAGGAGAAAGCAAAACTCATCAATACAAAAAGAGCAACACCAAGATATCTGAAGAGAAATACAGACTAAGACATCCAGATACAGAAAATTTTACAACAGAAAAAATAAAACAATTAGGAAAGGAGGATTAGTATGGAGAACTTAAAGAATTAGAAACTGAGGTTATGGACTTCCTGCAAAGTGAAGGATTTAGTGCAGAAAATCTAACTGACAACATCACAGCAGGATAGAGCAATGGATCCCCAAATTAAGGAGAAACCAGTGCAGTGGGATAAAATAAGTTATATACTCACCATAATATTCCATCTGTGTTGTCTATTTTCATTCTTCCTCAACTAAATGGTTCATATATGATCCTCGTATATGACTCAGTCACTTTCTAAAGCTTCCAAGATCCTACTCTCAAGCTCCTCCCATACCCATAATGCCCCCGGACCACTACAATACCTCAGATCGAGTTTGCTTCTATTATATGCATTAGAATCATAAAATACAACAACACTATGACAGAAACGTGATAGCTGAAAGATCAGGAGCTCGAACAGGAACTATGATTCCTAACAACAACTCTGTTGGGTCTCTCCCAAAGTCATGGACTGGGGGGAAGGAGGGGTTGAGGATGAATGAAAATGGACAACACAGGTTGAACGTTACAATGAGTAACTTCTTTATCTGATGTCATTTTCATTCATTCCTCAACAAATGGGACAGAGTCCCCAGCTACTGTAACCTTGGGTGGACCTCATGGAAGGATGCTACGGAGAACCGCAGAACCAAAGGCAGCTCTATTTCTGGAAATGGTATCAAACTTGTAATGTGCAATAAAGGTACGGGTATTAGACCAAGTGGCAGCTGCACAAATATCAATAGACACTTTAGTCCAAAAGGCAGCCGATGTAGACACTGACCTGTTTGAATGTGCTTTTGGTTGTCTTTGTAAGGTTATGCCATGCTATCCATCTCTGAAACTCCAAAAACTTCAGTGTCTAAGTCAACCCCTAGGATCCAACACAGATACTTAGGCTCTGACAACTGTCATGTTCCAAAGTGTCGAGCTTATCCACTGAGGGAAGTAGCCAAAGTCAAAGATGAAATAACCTTCAGATCTGATGGTTCGACTCTCGGGGCTCTCAGATCCAAGGACTCCGAAATGGCTGGTCAGATTGGAGAAGTGTACAGTTTGGAAAGAAGCTTGACGGCTAATGGATCCGATGGAAGATGGAGCTGGCAAGACCCCCATCTGGATCTGCGTACTGAGGAATTTCCTCATCATCCGACTCGGACAGACTATGGGAAGACCTAATGCAAGAGGATGTAAGGTGGTCTTGACAACTTCTTGGGAGTGATCCAAGGAAAATTCAGGTAAACACTACCAAAGAACGTTCCAAGAAAAAACAAAAAATGTAGAGAAAACAACAAAGAATGTTCCACCACAGTAAAACAAAACGTAAAACTTTAATGAATAAAATCTACTTATTCGCTCAGAACCAGGACAAGTGCTTTCGGCAATATGCCTTCTTCAGAGGAAGACCTAAATTAATCCTGAGAACAGCATTGACATCTAGGAACAAGATCCAAGCTATAAATCAATTTGGCCTTCCTGTCCTAACGTACAGTTTTAGAGTGATTGACTGCCCCCAAAAAGTGCTGGATAGATTAGATATTAAAACAAGGATGCTTCATGCACACCAAATGATTTATAAAAATCAGTGTATAACAAGACTATATATTCCCCATTCTGAAGGAGGGATGGGCCTCCTTGAAATTGATTACATGTACAGCTCTGCAACCGTGGGACTCCACACATATCTACTGACCTCACAAGATCCAAATGTAGTGAAAGTTTTGAAATATGAGGAGAATAAATCTAAGATGACTTATCTGCTTAATTTAGCAGAAGCATATCGACTTCAAGTAGGAATGGAAATCAAACCAATAGTAGATAAAAAAAAAACAGGTAGCAACTGAATGTGCCAAAAAAAAGAAAGAATATAAGGTGAAGGACCAGATGAGAAGGCAAGAAATGTTGAAAAAACATAAAATATATTTGCAAGCATAGAAAACTTCTGGAGGAGCCTCATGTTGATCAAGGATGAATGCAGGAATGGTTGAGAGGTGAATTTAAACCAAGAAATGAAAGGTTAATATTGGCAGCCCAAGACAGTGGGCTATGTACATGCTGGTTTACAATGTCCATTGAAAATATGGGAATAAAGACAAATGTAGATTTTGTACAACTGAATTGGAAACAGTCACACACCATGCTGGTTGTGACACACTAATGGCAGGACTGTATAATGAAAGGCATAATAATGTGGCGAGACTGTTGCACTGGGGATTGTGCAAACATTATGGTATCGAAGTGGATGAAAAACACTGGAAACATGAGCCACAAAGCATCATAGAAAATGATGAAGTTTATATCACATGGGATTACCCATTGCCAACAGTTCAAAAGATAAATGCTAGAAAACCGGATATAGTGGTCCAAGAAAAGAAGACAAAAGTAGCAATGATCATTGAACTCGCCACACTCAGTGACTATAGCGCCTTGCGTACAAAGAGACACAAAGTCATAAAATACCAGGATCTGCAGGCAGAAATGAGAGCAATGTGGAAGAAAGATACCCAAACAGTTCCAATAGTAGTAGGAGCAACGGGTCTTATAAAAAAGAATTTACAACCATATTTAGATACATTACCAATCCATGTAACCCCATATGAATTGGAGGAGTCAATACTGGGCACACTGCGGGTGCTGCAAAGAGCACTTTTGGCTGATATCAAAGACTGAAGCAATACTAATTTCATGAATGTTAATGATACTTTGACTTAGGAATGGGGTCCATTCCTGTCATGGTAATAGAAACCCAAAAGATATGGAGAAATTAGAGAAAGGCAAAAACACAGGGTAGTAAGGGAAAGGAAGGGGATAAATTAAAGGTCATGGAAGTATTGAATAGAGAAAACTATAAAGCAATTAAGACAAGAAGTGGCACTTTTAGAAAAGTATAAAAGAGGGAACAGATCAACAAAAACACTCAAAAACAGAAGTGATAAAAGCAATGTGCAGTATCAGAACAGATCAGGATCTATGGTGCACTATCGCAAATAATAAACTAAAAATATTACCACAGACAGAAAAAGGCATGTTAGTCCGCTCCATGTCGCTGCCCAGTCCTTATCGTTATAGTATGCTCGTCAACTCAAGCCCGAAAATCAAGAATCAGGACGTGGCGTCAAATCAAAACATTTGACTGACACGCAAAATGGTCAATTTGCATGAATCCAGATGGGTCCCTCAGTCCCAAATATAAGTCAAGGCCCAAAGACAGCAAACACCCTCAAAACCCAGAGGGGACAACCAAAATGTACCAACCATATACAATCATACTAAATGTACATACAAACACACAATACAAACAAAATACTACACCCAACCTTCACAACACATTACTCACAAAGAGGGATACACTAGGAGGGTAAATTGGGACAGGTAAATGTGGATCTTGAACATCTACATTTATGGTAGATACAAATATACTACATACAATCTCATCTCACAGTGCTGCAGTCCTCTAACTAACTACAGGTCAGGAGAGGAGGGTAAACAATGCCAAACAAGAGACAAGGGAAGCAAAGGCAGCTATGGTAACTGAGGCAAAAGCAGCAGTGCTAATGAAGGCCAGTGGCAACTTGAGGTAAAGTGGCAGGTGATAATGCCTAAAGAAAGTATGCACTGAACTCCACAACTGAGCCTCCAAAATATCCTTGGTTGAACCTCCTCATGCTCCTCCAGGGCACTAGGTAGAAGTGGAATGCAACCTCCTAAAATCTGAAACCCTCCCCACTGTATCTCTACAGTTGTCAAACATGCAAAGCCCCAATCCTCAAAAATAGTTTGAGATAGCCCTGGCTTGCCCTGCCTACTCAAGCAAAGAGATAACAAAGTTCAGGAACAAAATTGCGCCTTTGAAAAGTGTGCAAATAATAGCACCTTGGCCTTTGAGGCACATGAGTGTGAGTAAGCATAAAAATAGTTTTGTTAAAACCTATAAAAGTTTCAACAAACATAATAAGTTGCAAATTAGGCCAGCCTTCCTGCTTAGGCTCATAAGGGAGGGAGATAGCTTGATGATACCCTATCACATTGCATGGAAGAAAGCCTAAAGGAAAAGTTAAAGGCCCAAAATTTCCAAACCCTTCTTGCAGAAGCGAAATAACCAGAGGTAATTGCCAACTCAAATCAAATTCAGCTCAGAACAAGGCGGGCAGATCCAAGGGCTCTTAGGGAGTCTCAAAACGTGGAAAGGTAATCAAAGCCCTTGAAGAAATTGCTTGAATAAAGTCCTTAATACAATGCTGAGGTACCAAGGATGCTTGAGCCTAAAATAAGGACAAATGAAGCAGGTACTTGGAGATAGGCAGCGCCGTATCCAGAGAAGCTGCAAGAGAGACAAAAAGAAACACCAAAAATAGCAGTTGAAGTAACAATGGAAGAGATGCACAAAGAAATATCAAATTCAAAACTTGAAAATCAAAACTAGCTCCAAAACTAGCCTTCTCCATTTTTAAATCAACACTAAAATTGTACTCAGCCTTCTCACTTCTTCCAAAGCTAAAATCAAAACTTGTACAAAGACCCTCTATAGTTCAAAACAGAATATGCCAGGAATGCCAGTGCAGAAGGTGAAGTAGGAAGTTTGACATTCAGCAAGGCCATGTTGGCCTCCTGTGAGAAATGTGACAGTGGCTGCCCTGGGCTCCTCGTGCCAGACTTCTCAGTAATGGGTACCAGTGCTCTGGTGCTGTCAATCTGGGTTTAGAAAATCCTCCAATAGGCATCCCAGTTCACCTTTACCTTTTTAGAAGTATTTTTTGAGGGAGGCGGAGGTGGAATGGGGTTTTCATGAAGGGAAAGACAGATGTAAGTTCCAACTACAGTTGGGAGGGATGAGGAGAAGTTAAAGCATAGGCAGCTGGATTCCTATGTGACTTGATATGGATGAAACACTTGAGGATCCAGTGTGAGTTCTGTGCTTTTATAAAATACCTTGCCTGACACATCTCCTTGGGGGAGGAGATCTTTAGGTCTGTCACAAACATCTCTGATTGAGGATATTGCTCCTCCTCTTAAGACCCTTGCCTGAGGATGATCCACACCCTTGAGAGCAGTCTCCCACAAAATCATTGCTTGCCTGCATAGGGACAGTTAGATTGCGAAACCTGAAAGTTGATCTGCCCCACAGAACATATGTTCTGTGTTTGATGAGATGATCATGTACTGATAAAGTTACCCTTGTCTGTGGAAACCTATCCTTGTAGACTGGCAATGTTCCCTTTTTGTTGGCCCCTTCTGTTGTTAACACTTTCCATGTAGAAATGCTGAGAAGGACTGTTCTAGGTACTCTGGCTCGCCACTGATTGTGGCAGAGTCTGGCGGTAAAGGTGACTCGCCTCTTTCCAGTTACCATCTGGAGAACTGTTGTTATTATTTCCCTGAGCCCACCATAAAAATTTTTGACTGTTGCCATAAATTATTCCTTTGACAGTCAGATCATTTTGTGAGCAGAGTGTCCAGAGCACATATTATTTTTGAGACAGTGTCACTTTGTCATTGAGTTTTGATGAACCATTCATGAGAAGCCACTGCAGACTGACTCAGCCTGGACTCTTGATCTTATTCCTTGAGAATCCGGGTCTGATGGGATAATGGAGTCAGGGACAGTCATGGCTTGTTTAGAAAGGGTTGGGGACTAGACTGTAATCAGTCTGATACCCAGAAAGATTCAGTACTGAGAGGCTCTATGTTCTGAACAGAAGATAGATCAAACTTCCTTAATTCTGCTATTCCTTGGGCCAAAATCAAGGGGTGTATCACAACCTTCCTTAGGCTGCTCTCAGGCACCCTCAAAATCAGAAGAGCATCTTGAGAACTTCAGGAATATCTGGGCTTAGCAGTAAGCCAAGAACTTAAAACTGAGAACTGGAAGTGCTGAATAGAGCTGCCAGCCAGCTACTTGCTAGAGAATGATCAGTGAGGAACATGACGCATGAGATAAGCCAAGAACAGCAGAGCCCATCATGGTGTATGCAGTCTGGTGTCTGAGCAGAAAGTAACTGCATTTTGAACTGATTGAAGAGGAAGATAAGTGTGATTGGTTTGAGATCAAAAACAAAATCTCCACATGTTCCCCTTCAGAGGTAAAAGCTGCTGTAGAGTAAACATTTTGAACTTGGGAATGTTAGTAGGGACATGAAGGTAGATATTTTTTTCACTAACAGAGAAAAACTTGTGAGCTACTTGGCTGGAACAGAAAAGAATGTGTCTTGATGCTCCTTTGAAAGGAGGGGAGTATGAATGTAAAGCATACCTTTGAAGGAGTGTATGATATATAAATAATCCTCTAGGAGGAGGTGGTGTATCCAATTTTTTAGGCAAAAAAGCCAACCAAGCTCCAAACCTGTTTGAAAGGAATAAACAGCTCAATTTTGGGGAAAAAGGTGCAATTTTCCCTCGTGCTTTACCTGGAGGAAAGATCCTGGAGTAGTTGGCTCTGTGCTGAAGCTCTGAATCCTCGAGGCCTGAACTCTGTGCAGACCCCACCCCTACCCCTGGCTAGAAGGAGACCTCTGAGGAGGAATCACTAGACTGATCTGCCCTAGACTGGGAATCCTACAAAATCTACTAAACTGCTTAAAGGAATCATTAAAAAATGATTTTAACAGTCTTCATAAGTCTTACCTTTCTGCAAAACTTTACAGACTGGAAAGGAACATTAAAACTGCAGGTTGTAAAGGATTCAACTTTAGCATTTAAACAAGCCAGGTGTACAGGACCAGACAACATTCTTGAGCACGCCAGAAGATCTAAATTTTGATCCTTCACCAGAAAGCAGCAATTCACCTTGCAAAAGACCTGTACAGCATCAAAACCACATTGCAAAGAAATAGCCACCACCTGTTACAAACATGCTACCAAATCCAAGAACTCTGCAAATCATTCTACTGCCACTTTATCAACCTTAGACTTCTTTTTCATCAAGACCCCCATGGCTTTCAACATACCTCCAACTTAATTCAAAGCAATCAAAAAGAGTTCTGAAGTGGAAAACTTTAAATTTTCCTTTTCCCCAGAAACCTACCTTTCTCTCGGAACGGGATTCTTAACAACTTCAGCCTCCTAGCCCTTTCTTTCTCTGATAAAACCTTTAGTTTAACAAAAGCCACTTTCTGGCTTTAATACTTATGCCAGGCATAATGAGCTTACTAGCTCAGAGTTAAGAGAATCCCGGCTTGACAAACAGATCAGGTAAAAGAGAACACAGGCATCAGAAGCCTCTGCAACATCCAGGAAAGAAGCCTCTGCAAAAGCCAAGGGCTGGCTCAAAAACTTCCTAAGCTAAGCCCTTTCTAGCCTGGGGTAAAACAAAAATTCAGAGAATCCTCCTGGAATGAAATGTCCTGTTGAAGAGAATAGAAAAAAGGGAAGAAGAAGGAGAAGTAGGAATCAAAGAAATCAGAAGGAGAAAGGGATCAGAAGAATCTCAGTCAGAATCGGAGCCTGAGTAAAAGCCTGCTCTCCTGCTCCCCGAAGACTCTGAAACATCGAAACCTGCTCAAAACCTCTTATCAGGAGCTAGTAGGGAGTAAGGATTATCTAATTAAGGCATAATTATCTAATTAAAAGTAATCAATCTTCTGCCATTTAAACAGCACCAACCTTGGGCAAGCCACCAGAGCTAGGGGTACCCAGCAAAAAGCTGGCCCCTGCCTGCCCCTAGGGGAGGGCAGAAGGGAGCAGAAGGAGGACCTAGGAACCCTAGTAAGGGAGAGTATAGTAACTGCCCCCCCCCCTGCCCTGAGCTCCTGAGAGGCCGCATCTTGCAATAAATACCTGGGAACAACCCACAAAACCAACACAAACCCACCTACGGCGCTCCACCGACACCTCAGAACCAACTCGGTCCAAGGCGGTTCTCTCCTCCTTCTGCTAGAAGCTTGTCCTTGAGCTTCTTCGAAGGGATTCGCGCATCCGACATTCGGCAATTTCTACCCTGCCCAAACTACCCTTTCCAACCTAACCTTCTCTTTATATCGACAACGCAGCGCACAACAACTAGCACACGTCGTGCTCAGGCCTAAGCAAAGGCCCAAAGAATACACACAGTATCTCTATCTATATCTCTCATCTGTTTCCCATTACAAATACAATTATTGACTTTTTATTTAATCACAAATCACTGAAAAGAAAAAACTAAAATATTCTAGCCACGGGCCAACCTTGAACAACTTCGGTCTGAAACTGACTTGAAAAAAAAAAAAATCTGAAAAATCTCCACTTGCAATGCTGCTTCTGCTTCTGCATGCCGCAAAAAGACCAAAGACTGAGGATATGGGTGCGTCGCATTTTGTACCTGCGCCCCTGATGTGTCAGTCAAGTCATGCGCATGTGACCAACATCTTATATATACTGATATTGGACTCGACGAGGACAGCGGACTACCCAAGTGTAAGGACTGCAGCAATGTGAGATGAAGAACATCTTAGAAGACCTGCAGATAAATATAAAGGAAAAGTACAAAATAAGCAATTTATTGATGACCCAAAAACAGTTTTATAGAAAATTGGGAGACAAGGCAAAAGGAATTGAACCACCACCAAAAAAAAGAAGAAATAGATACATTTTGGAGACGTATTTATGAAGATCCTATGTAACATAACAAAGATGCTACATGGATAGTAGTAGTAAAAGAAAGAATAAGTTATTCAAATGTACAGAATATGAAATCAGATGAAGTAATGGTCAGAAAGATTGAAACAAAGTTAACAAAAGCTCCTAAATGGAAAACCCCAGGCCCAGTTGCTGTACCTAACTTCTGGCTAAAACTATTAACATCTTTATATGAAGATTTAGCCATGAGAAAGAACTATTTACATACTCACTCCGAACATACACCAGCCTGATTAACAACAGGAAAAACAAAACTCCTACTTAACAGCAAACCTGCAAGCTATCCTACAAACTACAGATCAATAACTTGCCTTCTGATGACTCAAACTATACACTGGAATTGATGCCAACAGAGTTTATAGTCATAAGAAAACAATCATGGCAATAGAACAAAAAGGTAACAAAAGAAAGTCATATGGAACAAGGATCATTTGTTGCTAAACAAAGTCATAATGGAGAAAGTACAGTTGTG
This sequence comes from Protopterus annectens, assembly GCF_019279795.1. Lineage (NCBI taxonomy): Eukaryota > Metazoa > Chordata > Ceratodontiformes > Protopteridae > Protopterus > Protopterus annectens. The sequence continues at coordinate 798,961,316 of NC_056737.1, read as the reverse complement.
TACACTTACCATAAATGTAGACGTTCAAGTGTATTCACTGTTGCAGTCATCACACTTAGGTTGTCTACCTGCAGGTAGTCCTCAGTCGGCCTGAATACCAGTGTCTTGGGATTTCTACGTCGGATGCTGTCGCCTCTTCCATGATGTCAGGGGTATAAAACATGCAGCCTATGCCATTACATCAGTTTTTCCTGCCCCAGATGTCAGAAGCCCCCAAAATGGGAAGCAATTATATGGTGTGGAACACCTCCAGTAAAAAGTAAATACCATAGCCATAAGATATGGCCAAAAACAGGATAGGCAGAAAGTCTAGAAAAGTCAGGGGGCTGGAGGGAGGGTAACCAGGACTGCAACAGTGAATACATTCGAACATCTACATTTATGGTAAGTGTACACAACTGTACTATGTTCTTTGTGTTTCACTGTTGCAGTCATCACACTTAGGTTGATTCCCAAAGCTGAGTAAGGGTGGAGGCAGACAAAAAGTGTTAGGGCAGACTAGCAGGCCTTGTAAGACTGCTGTGGCAAATCCAGCTCTGGATTTAGAAAGGACAGGTAAGTGGTAATGCTTGGTGAAGGTATGCACATAGCTCCAGGTTGCAGCTTCCAGGATGTCCCTGGTAGGGACTCCAATGAGAAATGCTGTAGAAGTTGAGGTAGCCCTAGTGGAATGCGTTCTGATCCAATGTGGGGTAAGTTTTTCCATGGTGTTTGTAACAGAAATGAATGCAGTGTGCTATCCATTTGGAAATGGTTTGCTTTGAAATGGCCTTGCCCTCTGCCCCTGTTGCAAAACTGACTAGCAGCTGGCAGACTTTCTGAAAGACTTAGTCCTGTCAAAGTTGAACCTGAGTTGTCTGTGCACATCCAAGGAGTGCGGGATCCTCTTCCCTTTATTCTAAGGATTAGGGGAAAAGGTTGGCAAATGGATGGATTGGTTTAAGGCTACACTGGATACCACCTTGGGCATAAATGATGGGTTAGTCCTGATGGGAGACCCTGTCAGCCTGGAAAATAAAGAAGGGTTCCACAGCCATTAGTGCCTGTAGCTCAGACACTCTTCTTGCTGAAGTGATGGCTACAAGTAGGGCTGTTTTCCAAGAGAGGAATTTTAACTCTGCTGTAGCAGCAGGTTCAAAAGGGGGAAACGTGAGCTTCTCTAGTACAAAGAAAAGGTCCCAGGCAGGGGTGGGAGCTCTCCCCGGGGGTCTTAAATTGTTAGCTCCTCTTAGGAACTGCTTGATCAGAGGGTGAGAAAAGAGAGGTGGCTCCGTATTGTAATGAGCTGAGATGGCTGAGGCATGAATCTTAATTGATGAGAAAGAAACACCTTTGTGGAGCGGCTCTGCTAGGTAATCTAGACTTTTGAGGTAAGGAGGGCAAGGCTGTGCCCTTTCCTAGACACTGGCTCCAAAACATAACTTTTCCACTTTTCTGAAAAGGATTTCCTAGTACTAGGCCTTCTGGCCTCAAGGATGACATCCAGTACCTGTTTGCTGAGGGTTGCTGTTGTGTTCAGGGAAGAAGCCAGGCTGCAAGGTTCAGTGTTTGCAGCTGAGGATGCAAAATCTGTCCCTCCTACTAGGACAGCAGAAAGGGGGTCTGATGTAGGTGCCAGCGTGGCACTGCTGTCAGACTGTGTAGGAGTGGGTACCAGTGCTGGCATGGCCAGTTTGGTGTGATAAGGATTGTCCTTGGCTGTCCTGCTTGATTTTGAGTAGTACTTTTGAGAGGAGGGGCAGAGGGGAAAGGCATAAATTGAGAGGTTTTCCCATGTAAAAGATAGGGCATCCACTAGCCATGCTTAGCTGTGGGGATTTCTGGTGCAAAGTTTGTTCAATTGATGGTTTTTGGGGGGGTGAGGCAAAAAGGTCCACCTTTGGTGTCCCCCCACCTGTTGATTAGAAATTTGAAAGAGGGGAGTTCTAGTAGCTTTCTGCTCAAGTCATCTGCCAGTATATTTGGTTTGCCTGGCAGGAACTGAGCTTGCAGGTGCACTTGGGTGCTCAAGGCGGAGTTCCACAGGGCCATGGCTAACCTGCAGAGTGGGTAGGAATGAGTTCCCCCTGCTTGTTTATGTACCACATATCTGTGGTGTTGTCTGCCTTTATCAAGAGTTGCCCTGGAAGGAAAAGGTATTTGAAGGCTGTCAGAGCATTCTGTACAGCTAACATTTCTTTTTGATTGATACACAGGTGAATTTGTCTTGGGCTCCATTTGCCTTGAATGCATTTGCCTGCCATGTGAGCCCCCCATGCACAGTGTGATGCGCCTGTTGACAGGGTTTGGGCAGCAAGGGGCTGAGTGAAAGGAAGTCCCTTGTTGTGGTTGCAAGCCTCTGCCCACCAAAGGCACTCTGCCCTTAGACAAGGAATGAGAGGAATCAGTGTTTCCAAGTCCTGAGAGTGTTGCCACTAGAGACTCTTTTTAAGTACCACTGAAGTTTCCTCATGTGCAGTCTTGCATATGGAATTAGTAGAATGCATGAGGCCATGAACCCTACAGCTTGCAGTATTTTTCTTGCAGATAGCTGGGTCTAGGAGGCCATTAGTTTGAAGTAGTTTGTCAAATGAACCTGCTTTTCTGGAGTGAGGAATGCCATTTGGGAAGTTGTGTTCAAGCTTGCTCCCAGGAATACAATCTTTTGGCTAGGCACCAGGTGTGATTTCTTTTTGTTGATGTACCCCAGAGAAGTTAGAAGACTCTTTACAAATGCCAGGTGCTGAATGAGCAATTCCTGACTATTCGCCTGAATCAGGCAATTGAATATTTCTCTGCCTGCAGTATGCAATGGCTGGAGCCAGGCACTTTGTTAATACCCTGGACGCAGTAGAAAAGCCAAAGGGAAGTGCAGAGAATGGATAGTGCATAGAGCCTGCCCTGAAACGTAGACATTTCCTGCAAGAGTCCCTAATGGGTATGTGCAGATAAGCTTTTTTTAAGTCTAGGGTGACTAGCCAGGAGTCCTTGGCTAGCACAGGAAGCAGCTGTTGTAGTGTAAGTCTTTTAAATTTTGGGACCACCAGGGAGGTGTTGAGAATGGACAGAACCAGGATAGGGTGCCATGAGCTCTCTTTTCTGGGCACCAAGAACAGTCTGGAATAGAGTCCCTGTCCCCTTTGCTCTATTGGAACAGGATGAATAACCCTGATACTGAGAAGAGAAAGTACTTGCTTTTGAGCATCTGCTCACTGGTTTGGAGGAAGGTCCGGCACCCCGCTTGGGGTAGGCAGTGAGTGGATACAATGCTTAGGACCCATTGGTCCTGGGTAATGGACATCCCATTATTTAGCATGCAGGACGAGTTTTCCTCCTAGGGGTGCAAGTACTTGGGCATGGCTGGGAAGAATGACAGACAAGTCATTGTGACCTTTTTCCATAAGGGGGTGGCTTATCACTCATGGTTTTAGAAGTGGGAGCACTCCATTGCTTAGATCTCTGCATACCCTGAGAGTGTAGTCTTGGTGGTCTGTTTCCCCTGGGTTTGAACTGGGAGGGACTGGAAAAGACCAGTTTTTAGAAGGCCAATGCCTACTGAATCTAGATGGCTGTACCTGTAAAAAATCTTTAACAGTTTGCATAGATTTAGCTTTTTCCTCCATCTTTTTAAGAAATTCTTCTGCTTTTCTGTCAAACAAGCATTCCTGGTTTAATGGAGCATCTAGCAATTTTGCTTTGACATGGTCTGGCAAGATTTGTTCCTTCAGCCAAGCATGGCTTCTCAGTACAGACCCAGTGATAGCAGCCCTGCAAGATGCTTCTAAGGCATCTAAACCACCCTGCAAAGTAGGTTTACTAACTTGGTTTGCAGAATGCATTAACTCTTGTAAATCTTTATTATCTGCACAATCTGGAAGCAACAACATTTTCTATTTAATTAGTTCCATGAGATGCTGCTGATACTTCAGCATGTGAAACTGGAAATTTAAAGCCCTTAAAGCAAGAGTTGCAGAGGTGTGTACCTTCTTACCCCATCTGTCTAAAACTCTAGAATCCCTGTCCGAAGGGATAGGGTTTTTGGCTGTAGTGGCCTTAATACCTTTAGGTTCCTGGGAAATGGTCTCTGGATATGCAGTGGGATTCTTAAAGAGAAATTTGTGAGAGTCAGGTACTCTGTAGTACCTGTCAGGCTTTCTAGGAGCTGGAGGTAAAGAATCAGGAGCAAGACTGGACTCCCTGAAGACATCATCTACAATATCCAGGACAGGGAGTATAGCTAGAGGCCTGTGCTGAGGAAAGTCTAAAAATTTTCGGAGTCTCTTTCTGGACTGTGGGTAGTCCTGGCATTCCCAGCAGAAATGCTCTCGTAAGGTATGCAAGGTTTTACCAAAAGAAAAACCCTCTGGAGGGGAGCAGAGGGAATGGAATCCTCTGCATCCGAATCCTCATAGGTAGTTAAGGGAATGTCCTGTTAATCAGAGGGATCAGAGTCATCAGACTCACAGTCTGTAGAATCAGAAGGAAAATTAATCCTTTGCTTATAGAGGGGGAAGGCTGGCTTCCCCTAATTAAAGTTATAAGGTCTTCAGCCATTCTAAGCATTTGTTTCCGTGGCATGGGAGCTTGAGCATACACTGTGGTCGGTTTTCTAGGCATAGTGCGAACTCTGGGCCTGAGAAACTCTGTAATTTTAGTCAAAAACGAAGATGTCGGTATAATACGAACATTGGAAGGTTGGAATACCCTCTCAGCAGCCGGTGCCTGCACAGCAGCTCCGGACCCATACAAGGTAGAGACATCCACAGGTTCTAGAGTCGAAGAAGCAACTTGCGACATACCGAACTACGAATGTGTCTCAGCAGAGGCCTGCGGATCTGTAGAAGCGGGTATCAGGGGCTGTGAAGGCGCCTCACTGAGTACCGGCCTATGTGGTCTGTCCCTGTCTTTATCCTTACATTTTTTCGGATGATCGGTAGTCGGATGGCTTATCGAAGCCATTTCGGAATATGGAGAACGAGAGTGGAAGAATTTAGCAGCAAAGATAGCCCGACGATGAGTAGTTTGGGTGTTAAACAAGGCACAAAATAGACAGTGAGGAACATCGTGGTCTGGGCCTAAACAGGTGACGCAGTAAGAATGAAAATCTCTGTGAGGTATTTGCTTTCCACAGGTAAGACAACTGTTAACTTTTTCTGACATCGGTTAGAGCAAGAAAAAAGGATCCCCAACGGGGTACTTAGCTTTAGAAGACTTCAGGCTTGAAACTTGAAAAACTAATATTTCAGGCTGCGGCCGACCGGCACTTGTGAACTGCTTCTGCTTCGGGCTCCTGCACGGCAAGAAAAGCTGATGTAATGGCGTCGGCTGCATGTTTTATACCCCTGACGTCCTGGAAGAGGCATCCGCATCCGACGCAGATATCCCAAGACTCTGGTCTTCGGGCCGACTGAAGGCTACCTGCAGGCAGATAACCCAAGTGTGATGACTGCAACAGTGAAACATGAAGAACATTTGTAAAAAGGGGAAGAATCTAAGTACAGCATGGCAGACTACAAAAAAGCAAGACTGGAGTATATACTCTGATCAGCAGTTGCCAATTTTTATGGCAATCTGTACAAAAAGGACCAGTAGTGGTTAACTAAGAGGAGAAACTCATATTTAGGACTGCTGAAAATTTTAGTTAATCACTTTCTTCCCTGAACGAGAATTGTATGCCTCAAGAGGTTAAAATGACTTTGAAATACTGAAGAAATATAAATTTCCTGATCCCAATGGTCTCTCCTTAGAAATACAGTGGATATAAAAAGTGTACACACCCCTGTTAAAATGTCAGGTTTTTGTGGCATAACAAAATGAGACCACAATAAGTCATTTCAAAACTTTTCCCACCTTTAATGTGACATTTAACCTGTACAATTCAATTGAAAAACAAACAAATCTGTTGGGGGAAAAATTATAAAATAAAAAAGATACACTAAGCTGGTTGCATAAGTCTGTACACACCCTTAAACTAATACTTTATTGAAGCACCTTTTGAATGAATTACAACATTCAGTCTTCTTGGGTAGGAGTCTATCAAGCATGACACATCTTGACTTGGCAATATTTGCCCACTCTTCCTTGCAAAAACGTGCCAAATCAATCAAGTGGACTGGGTGGAGGTGTTACTGCATAGGGGATTCTCTTGTGAGTTTGTGGACTTGTTACAAGTGCTGTATAGGTACAGATCTGCCATTATTAAAGTTGTGTCTTCTCTCACTAGGGGGTCTATAATGGGTCGCTCACTTTCTTTGCTTCTGTTTGTTCTCTATATGGAACCCCAGGCTGGGAGTGGCTCACATTAAATGGTACATCATCAAGGTTAAAATAATACAAACCTTCCAGTATGCAAGTCATTTGTTTCATTTTCAGCCCTCTTCAGGTCACCCCACAGATTTTCTACTGGATTTAAATCTGGGCTCTAGCTGGGCCATTCCAAAAAGTACAGTTTTGTACCTACCATAAATGTAGATGTTCGAGTGTTCACCCTGCTGCAGTCATCACACTTGGGGTTATCCTGTCGTCAGGCGGTCCCGCAGTTGGACGGATTTCCAAAGTCTTGGTCCGACGTCGGTTGCTGTCGCCTCATCCCTGACGTCAGTGCGCCAGGGGTACATATATTGCAACCGACCCCATTTTCTTCAGTTTTTCTTGCCCCAGATGTCAGGTGCCCTCAAAAGGGTGATCCAAATCAGTACCATAAAGAGAGAACACTGTACAGACACAAAAACCCTTCAGCTATAAGCAAATACATCAGTAAGGCATAGCAGAGGTTTAGCCAGTAGATCAGAGGGGTTGGAGGGAGGGTAACCTGGACTGCAGCAGGGTGAACACTCGGACATCTACATTTATGGTAGGTACAAAACTGTACTATGTTCATGTTACCCTGCTGCAGTCATCACACTTGGATTGAGTCCCAAAGCTAAGGTAGGGTGGAGGCAATGAGTCCCTGCAGAACTGCAGTGGTGAAGCCTGCCCTGGACTTAGAATAAAGAGGTAAGTGATAGTGTTTGGAGAAGGTGTGTACAGAACTCCAAGTTGCAGCTTCTAAAATTTCCTTGGTAGGAACCCCCCTGAGAAAGGCTGTAGAGGTTGCTGTTGCCCTGGTAGAGTGGGATCTAATGGTAGGAGGAACTGGTTTCCCATGATGGGTATAGCAGAATCGTATGCAATGTCCTATCCATTTAGAAATGGTTTGCTTGGAAATGGCCCACCCTTGAGAAGCTGTAGCATAGGAAACAAAGAGCTGGTCAGTTTTTCTGAAAGCTTTAGTTTTATCCAAGTAATATCGAAGCTGCCTGTGAATGTCCAAGGAATGTAGGAGTCTCTCACCTTTGTTCTGTGGATTGGGGAAGAAAGTGGGTAGATGGATGGTTTGATTTAAAGCTACGCTGGAAACCACCTTAGGCATGAAGGAAGGATTAGTTTGTAGAGAAACTCTGTCTTGATGAAAAATGTGGAAAGGTTCCACTGCCATAAGTGCCTGTAATTCTGAAACTCTCCTAGCAGAAGTTATTGCCAGGAGCAGGGCAGTCTTCCAAGATAGGAACTGAAGGTCTGCAGAAAAAGCTGGTTCAAAGGGATGTAATGTTAGTTTTTCCAGAACAAAGTTGAGGTCCCATGTAGGTGTAGGAGCTCTTCTAGGTGGTCTAATGTTTTTTGCCCCTCTGAGGAACTGCCTTAGGAGTGGATTTGAAAATAAAGGTGGATTCGTGTCGCAGTGAGCTGAAATAGCTGAAGCATGGATTTTAATTGAGGAGAAGGAAAGTCCTTTAAGCGACATCTCAGCTAGATACTGCAGAATGTGAGGCATATGAGGCTGAGTTGTATCTAGCTTGGTTCCAAGCAGAAAACCTTTTCCATTTGTCCGAGTAAGCCTTCCTGGTGCTTGCCTCCTGGCTTCTAGAATAACATCCAGTACTGCTTGTGAAAGAGGGGTTGGCTGGCTGCTTAATTGATTTGCCATGCAGCCAAGTTTAAGGTTTTGATCTGGCTGTGTAGAATCTGCTTGTCTTGCTGTGTGAGCAAATGAGGTATTTGAGGCAATATCCATGGTGGACTGTGAGCCATATTCTTCAATAGTGGGTACCAGTGCTGGCATGGCCAGTCTGGGGCTATGAGAATCATTCGAGGTTTCTCCTTTTTGACCTTCAAAAGAACCTTTGTGAGAAGAGGTAATGGAGGAAAGGCATATGCTGTCAGGTTTTTCCAACTGAAGGAGAGAGCATCCACTTTCCAAGCTTGTTGGTGGAATGTCCTTGTACAAAATTTTGTCAGCTGGTAGTTTTGAGGACTGGCAAACAGGTCTATATTTGGTAGGCCCCATATCTTTGAGTTATCATTGCAAATATTTGTGGGTCTAGCTTCCACTCGTGGGGATCTTTGATGTTTCTGCTTAGGTCGTCTGCCAATGTGTTTTTCTGTCCTGGCAGGAAGTGAGCTTGTAACTGGACTTGGTAGGTCAGAGCTGTGTTCCATAAGATTATTGCTTGCCTGCAAAGAGGGTAGGAATGTGTGCCCCCTTGTTTGTTTATGTACCACATTACTGTGGTGTTGTCTGTCTTTATTGCCAGTTGTCCAGGTTGTAGTAGATCCTTGAAGGCTGTCAGAGCTTTCTGTACAGCTAGCATCTCTTTTTGGTTTATGTGCAGTTTTCTTTGTTCTACAGTCCATAGGCCTTGAATGCATTGCCCTACCATGTGAGCCCCCCAGGCATAGTCTGAAGCATCTGTTGTGATAGTTTGCCTGGGTGGGGGCAAGTTCAAAGGCTGACCCTTGTTGAGGTGACATGCCTGTGCTCACCATAGAAATTCCTGTTGAAGGCAGGGAATGAGAGATATCACTGTGTCCAAGCTGTGGCTGTGTTGAGACCATACGCTTTTTAGGTACCATTGTAATTTCCTCATATGCAGTTTTGCAAATGGTATTATCAGAATGCAAGATGCCATGAAGCCCAAAGCCTGCAGAGTTTTTCTTGCAGTTAACTGGGTCTTTGTTGCCATTGTCTTGAAATATTGAGTCAGTTGTAATTGCTTGTCTGGTGTAAGATAAGCCTTCTGAGCCGTTGTGTCCAAGCTGGCACCCAGGAATGTCATTTTTTGTGAGGGTACTAGTTTTGACTTCTTTTCGTTTACTGTGTACCCCAGACAATTTAGTAGATGCTTCACAAAAGTCAGATGTTGTATGACAATGTCTTTTCTTTCTGCTTGGATGAGGCAGTTGTCCAGGTATGGATATATTTGAATTCCTCTTTGTCTGCAGTATGCAATTACTGGTGCCAGGCATTTTGTGAATACTCTGGGCGCAGTAGATAAGCCAAAGGGCAATGCAGAGAATTGATAATGGGTTGAACCTGCAATGAAATGGAGGTATCTTCTGCAACTTTGTCTGATAGGGACATGCAGGTATGCCTCCTTGAGGTCCAACGTTACCAGCCATGCTTCCTTGCCCAACATGGGAAGTAGCTGCTGTAGTGTTAGCATCTTGAATTTGGGAACTTGTAAGTGTTTAGAATTGAAAGATCCAGAATTGGTCTCCAAGCATTTTCTTTCGTGGGTACTAGGAATAGTCTTGAGTAAAATCCTTGGCCTTGCTCTTGAGTTGGCACCCTTTGAATGGCTCTCATGGCCATGAGAGCTGTAATTTGTTTTTGAGCCTCTGCCCTTTGATTTTGTGGCAGGCTTGGCATTCCTCTTTTTATTGGCAAGGTGTGAAAGTAGAATCTGTATCCTCGTAAAATTATGTCTAGAACCCATTTGTCCTTTGTGACCATGTGCCAATTGTCTACAAATAATGCTAGTTTCCCCCCAGGGAGGCTGACAAGAGAGCTTTGTTTGGCCAGTTGAGGTGCAAGTCATTGAGTTTGCCTCCTGGTGGCTTGAGACCTGTCTTCTCCTCCCTTCTGGGTTGGAGTGGTCCATTGGCGAGGTTTATACTGAGCTTGTGGTTGTCCTCTGCCCCTTGGGCACCTGTATTTACCCCTCTGAGGCCTGTCAGTGGCTGGAAAGGACCAATTTTTGGTTGGCCAGTTTCTGCTGAAGCGAGGGGGTTGTACCTGTAGGAAATCTTTGACTGTCTGCATTGATTTTGCCTTATCTTCCATTTTCTTTAAAACAACTTCTGCTTTAACACCAAAAAGAACATCCTGCTGCAAGGGAGCATCTAGTAGTTTTGCTTTAACATGTTCATGCAGACTTTATTCCTTTAACCAGGCATGCCTACATATAACTGAACCAGTGACCGCTGCTCTGCAGGAGGCCTCCAAAGAATCAAACCCACATTGAAAGGTATGTTTGCCCACCTGCTCGGTGGCGTGCAACAAATCCTGTACTTCTTTCAATTCAGATTGTTGAGGAAGGGTTATCTTTTGTTTTAACTGAGAGATCAGAAATTGCTGATACTTAAGCATATGAAATTGACAGTTTAGAGCTCTCATAGCAAGTGGCCGAAGTGTAAACCTTTTTCCCCCATCTGTCTAGTGCTCTTGAATCCCTTTCAGAAGGTACTGGATTTTTAGCCACGGAAGCGTTAGCCCCCTTGGGACCCTGGGAGATAGTCCCTGGGTCAGCTACTGGGCTTATGTAAAGGAATTTATTGGAATCAGGTACTCTGTAGTATCTGTCAGGCTTGGCTGGGGCAGGAGGCAGAGAGTCAGGGTTGAAACTGGATTCTAAATAAACATCATCCACAATGTCCAAAACAGGAGGGATGGCTAGAGGTCTGTGTTGGGGGAGTAAAAGAAACTCTCTGAGCCTTTTCTTGGAATCAGAGTAATCCTGACCTTCCCAGTGAAAATGTTCCCTCATAGTGTGTAAAGTTTCCCCAAAAGAGTAATCTTCTGGAGGGGAAGCTGAGGGAATAGAGTCCTCAGCATCAGAATCTTCATAAGGAGAGAAGGAATAGTCTTGGTCCTCAGAGGAATCCGAAGAAAGAGACAGTTGTTCAGAGGAAGCAGATTCTTCCTCTTGTCTAGGCCTTTTGTCAGGAGGTGGCTGGGAACCCCTGATAAGAGAAATCAGATCTTCAGCCATCTTGAGCATCTGTTTCTTAGGCATAGGGCCTTGAACAGGAGACTGAAGTGAAGTTTTTTTCGATTTGGAAGGAGTCTTCGGTTTGGAAAACGTTTTGACTGTAAGAGTCGTCGGTCTGAAAACGCCTTCAGAAAGTGAAGGTGTTTCAGAAGTATCGGTGTCCTTGGGAGGTAAGTTGTCGGTAGGGCCTGCAGTAAAAGGCTGCGTTGGCCTAGTACATTCTGTCAAGATTTCCGTAGCGGTCTCGGGTTCCTCAACTGCGGTAGTCAGAGGCTGCGTCGGAGCCTCACTGATAACTGGAGACTGGATCAACCGAGGCCTCGGAATCGGGTTTAGGCCTGGGCTGTCGATCCTTATCCCTGCGCTTTTTGTGCACGCTGGTAGTCAGTAGCTCTGCCGGCATGTTATAATTAAATTTTCTGCCAAAAAAGTGTTGTGCGAAATCAAATCGTCCTTTAATAGTGCGTTTATTAAATCTAGCACAAAAACGACAAGAAGTGACGTCGTGATCAGGGCCTAGGCAGGGTATACAATAAGAATGAAAATCCTTATGAGGTATTTGCTTCCCACAAGAAATACAATTGTTAACTTTTTCTGACATCGGTCTGAGGCAAGTAAAGGTTCCCCAACGGGGTACTTAGCTTTATAGAAGACTTCGGTCTGAAACTTGAATTCGAAAGTCTCAGGAGTCGGCCGACCGGCACTTGCGAACTGCTTCTGCTTCGGGCACCGCGCTGCAAGAAAGACTGAAGAAAATGGCGTTGGTTGCAATATATGTACCCCTGGCGCACTGACGTCAGGGATGAGGTGACAGCAACCGACGTCGGACCAAGACTTTGGAAATCCGGCCGACTGCGGGACCGCCTGACGATAGGATAACCCCAAGTGTGATGACTGCAGCAGGGTAACACGATGAACATCTTTAATTTTCTTCTGGTGAAGCCATTCGTTTGTTGATTTGGATGTACACTTGTGGTCATTGTCATGTTGAAAGGTGAAATTCTTCATCTTCAGCTTTCTAGCAGACGCCTGAAGGTTTTGGGCCAAAAGTGACTGGTATTTGGAACTATTAATAATTCCCTCCACCTTGACTAAAGCCCCAGTTCCAGCTGAAGAAAACCAACCCCAAAGCATGATACTGCCACCACCATGCTTCACTATGGGGATGGTGTTCTTTTGGGGATGCGAAGTGTTGTTTTTGCGACAAACGTACCTTTTAGAATTGTGGCCATAAAGTTCATTTTCCCACATGCTTTTGGGAGACTATGTATTGTTTTGCAAATTTCAGCTGGGCCTGGATGTTTGTGTGTGTAAGAAAAGGATTCTGTCTTGCAACATCTACCCCATAGCCCAGACATATGGAGAATACAGGAAATTGTTGTCACATGTAGTACACAACCAGTACTTGCCAGAAATCCCTGCAGCTCCTTCAGTGCTGCTGTAGGTCTCTTGGCAGTCTCCCTGACCAGTTTCTGTCTTTTTTCATCAATTTTGGAAGGACGTCCAGTTCTTTGCAACATCACTGTTATCCCATATTTTCTCCACTTTTTTTATGACTATCTTCACTGTGTTGCATGGTACATCCATAGCTGTACAAACTTTTTAGTACCCTTCTCCTGACTAATACCTTTCAACAATGAGATCCCTTTGATGCTTTGAAATCTCTGTGAATCATGTTTTTTGCTGTAGCAGGCAACTGAGTAAATGTCAGGAAAATCCTACTAGGGCAGCTGAACTTTATTTGGGGTTAATCAGTGTCTCTTTAATTGATGGCAGGTGTGTACCTTCAACAAATTATTAGTTTAAGAGTGTGGACACTTACGCAATCAACTTATTGTGCGTTTTTTATTTTTTATACTTTCCCCTAACAGATTTGTTTTTCAATTGAATTGTACAGGTTATAGGTCACATTAAAGGTAAATTTTTGAAATGATTTATTGTGGTTTCATTTTTTTATATCACAAAAACCTGGCATTTTAACAGAGGTGTGTATACTTTTTATATCCACTGTATATTTGCAGGCTGGTATAACATTAATTCTTAATACAAGGGAAAGTTAGTTTTCAGGGTGGTTCACAACACACCATTTCCATTTAGATCATGCTTATAAAATCTTTACCACTTTATTAGTAAAGATGTTGGCCCAAGCTGACTTTGTCCTTGAGAACACCACACAAGGTAACTGAAGTGTGCTTTTTGATTTATGATGCCTCTAGAAACATTCTACACTCTTTATAGCCAGTCTTGTCACAAAATTAGATGTTTGATCACGTGGACGGGGGAGGTGTTACTGCATAGGGGATTCTCTTGTGAGTTTGTGGACTTGTTACAAGTGCTGTACAGGTACAGATCTGCCATTATTAAAGTTGTGTCTTCTCTCACTAGGGGGTCTATAATGGGTGGCTCATTTTCTTTGCTTCTGTTTGTTCTCTATATGGAACCCCAGGGCTGCCAAGGCTGAGAGTGGCTCACATTAAATGGTACAACATCAAGGCTAAACTAATACAAACCTTCTTGTATGCAATTCATTTGTTTCATTTTCTAGCTGAGATGAAGATTTGAAGATTGTTTACCATATTTCTGCAACTCTTCAAAAACAAAGTAAACAAATTAAAAAGTAAAGCTATTATAATTACCTATAATCACTTGTCCAAAATGGAGAGACCTGTTTCCTTTCTCAGTGATTCAAATCAGCTGACTTATTTATGGTCGGAGCTCTCAACGTAATGTTTCTAAGAAATATAGATAAGGTGGGGCAACAAAGCCCAGGCCCAAGGTGTTAGGGGGTGTGACTGGCAGATTCTAATCTGTGGGTAGTACAACACTGGCATTTCTAAATTCTGATACACAAATCAATTCTGCTACTGCTTTCAGCATTTCATGTGTGGCGTAAGTTAAGGCAAGTAAGTCGTTGACTTCCCATAAAGTAGAAAACTTTTTTTTTTAATTGCTCCATGAGTTAAGAGTTTAGGAACACAGAGGTCCTGGCACTCCTGAGGAGAAAGCTGAGGAGCACCAGGTCAGGGAATGGACCTTTTTTGCCCCTCAGCAGATCACAGAAGTATAGACCTGGCTCTTGCTGCTCCTTAGGTGAACAGCATGATTAGGGAAAGTACAGTTGTGTACACTTACTATAAATGTAGATGTTCGAGTGTATTCATTGTTGCAGTCATTACATTTGGGTTATCTGCTTGCAGTAGCCCTCAGTCGGCCTGATTAACGAAGTCTTGGGTCCTGCGTCGGTTGCTGTCCCTTCTTCTATGACGTCAGGTCGTCAGGGGTATAAAACATGCAGCCGACGCCATTACATCAGTTTTTCCTGCCCCACGTCAGGTGCCCCCCTAATGGGAAGCAATTAAATCTATAAATACAAGGTATACCTTCAACAAAAAAGCAAATACACCAAAAAGCTTTATGAGCATACTAAGTGAAAGTAGAGGTATAGCCAAAAGAAGAAAGGGGTCCGGAGGGATGGTAACCAGGACTGCAACAGTGAATACACTCAATCATCTACATTTATGGTAAGTGTACACAACTGTACTATGTTCTTCGTGTTTCACTGTTGCAGTCATTACATTTGGGTAGATTCCCAAAGCTAAGGTTGGAAGGAGGAATTTAAATAGAATTTAAATAGAATTAGGACCAGCTATAAGGCCATGCAAGACTGCAGTGGCAAAACCAGCTTTGGATTTAGAGAAAATTGGCAAATGATAATGTTTGGTGAAAGTATGTACAGAACTCCAGGTAGCAGCTTCTAGGATGCCCCTTGTAGGGACGCCCCTGAGAAAGGCTGTAGAGGTAGACGCAGCCCTGGTTGAATGGGGTCTAATGCCCTGTGGGATAGGTTTTCCATGGTGCTTATAGCAGAAATGAATGCAGTGGCCTATCCATTTTGAAATGGTTTGCTTTGAAATAGCTTTCCCATCTGTCCCTGCAGCAAATGCCACCAGCAGTTGTTCAGATTTCCTTTGAGGTTTAGTCCTGTCCAAGTAGAATCTAAGTTATCTGTGCACATCTAAGGAGTGCAGTACCGTTTTCCCTTTGTTCTGTGGGTTAGGAAAGAAGGTAGGCAAATGAATGGACTGAATAAGAGCCACACTGGATACCACCTTGGGCATGAAGGAGGGATTGGTTCTGAGGGACACCCAGTCCACATGAAAAATGATGAAAGGCTCCACTGTCATAAGGGCCTGTAATTCAGATACCCTTCTTACAGAAGTGATTGCTAAAAGGAAAGCTATTTTCCAGGAAAGGAATTTTAAATCTGTAGTAGCAACTGGCTCGAAAGGAGGAAGAGTGAGTTTCTCCATGAGAAAGTTATGGTCCCAGGCTGGAGTGAGAGCTCTCCTGGGTGGCCTTAAATTTTTGGCCCCTCTGAGGAACTGCTTGAGCAGTGGGTGAGAGAAGAAGGGAGGCTCTGTGCTATAATGAGCTGAAATGGCTGAGGCATGAATTTTGATGGAGGAAAAAGACATGCCCTTATGAAGCATCTCAGTCAAATATTGTAGAATCTGAGGTAAATTGGGCACTGCTGCGCTCATCCCTTGAGATTGGTTCCAGGCACAAAATCTTTTCCATTTTGCAGCATAAGATTTTCTAGTACTAGGCCTCCGTGACTCTAAAATGATATCCATCACTGATTTACTTAGGGATGGTAAAGGAGAGATTAGGTAATTAGCCAGGCTGCTAGGTTCAGGGTTTTCAGCTGAGGGTGCAGAATCTGGTTCTCCTGCTGAGACAACAGGGAAGGAGTCTGAGGCAGGTGCCATGGGGCCAAGTGCAATACACTGCGCAAGAGGGGGTACACCAGTGTTGATGTGGTCAGTCTGGTGCAATTAAAATCGTCCTTGGCTTGTCCTGTTTGATCTTACGTAGTACCTTGGAGAGCAGAGGAGGAAAGGCATAAACTGATTTTCCAGCTGAAGGATATAGCATCCACTTTCCAAGCTAGTTTGAGGGGAATCCTCGTGCAAAAGTTGTCCAATTGATGGTTCTGGGGGAGGCAAACAGGTCTATATCTGGGCTCCCCCATTTGCTTGTCAACATGTGGAAAATCCTTGGATTCAGTTTCCACTCGTGTGGGTCCATGAGGTTTCTGCTTAGTCCATCTGCCAGTGTATTTAGTTTTCCTGGCAGGAATTGAGCTTGTAGATTCACTTGGTAGCTCAAGGCTGTGTTCCACAATGCCATGGCTAGTCTGCAGAGGGGGTGAGTGTGTATCCCCCCAGCTTATGTACCAAATGACAGTGATGTTTTCCATCTTTACCATTAGTTGTCCTTGAAGAATGTGGTCCTTGAAGGCTGTCAGAGCGTTCTGTACAGCTAACATTTCCTTTTGATTTATGTGCAGATGCATTTGACTTGGATTCCATTTGCCCTGAATGCACTTCCCTGCCAGGTGAGCCCCCCATGCATAGTCTGATGCATCTGTTAAGGTTTGGGTGGCAGGGGGTAGTGTGAATGGTAGTCCTGTTTTGGTGGCAGGCCTCTGCCCACCAAAGGAACTCTAGGCGTAGGCAAGGTATGATAGGGATCATTGCTTCTAGATCCTGTGAATGTTGACACCATAGGCTTTTGAGATACCATTGCAGTTTCCTCATATGCAGACTTTCATATGGAATTAGAAGAATGCAGGAGGCCATGAACCCCAAGGCTTGCAGTATTTGCCTTGCAGATATCTGAGTTTTTGTGGCCACTTGTTTGAAGTAGGTTGTCAAATGAATCCGTTTCTCTGGCATGAGGAAAGCCATCTGGGAAGTTGTATTCAAGCTTGCTCCCAGGAATATAATTTGTTGACAGGGTAACAGGAGTGATTTATTTTCATTTATGGTGTACCCCAGACAAGTCAGCACCCTTTGAACAAAGGCTAGATGATTCAAAAGTATGTCCTGGCTTTCTGCCTGAATTAGACAATCGTCCAGGTATGGGTATATTTGAACATTTCTTTGCCTGCAAAATGCAATGACAGGAGCTAGGCAATTTGTGAATACCCTGGGCACAGTAGATAAGCCAAGGGGCAGTGCAGAGAACTGATAGTGCATGTAGCCTGCTTTGAAGTGTAGGTATCTTCTGCAAGACTCCCTGACAGGGATGGGTGGGTATGCTTCTTTTAAGTCTAGTGTTGCCACCAGCTGGTGAAGAGTCAGCATTTTGAATTTTGGAATCACCAGAAAGGTGTTTAGAGTAGAAAGGTCCAGGATAGGACACTATGTACTGCCTTTTCTGGGTACCAGGAAAAGTCTCGAATAGAAACCTTGTCCTTTTCCTCTTCTGGTACCAACTGAATAGCCCCCATGCTTGAGAAAGAGAGTACTTGATTTTGGGCCACTGCCCACTGATTTTGGGGTAGATCTGGCCACCTGCTTGGTGTTGGTAACGTGTGGAAGTGAAATCTGTATCCTTGGGACACTATATTTTAAACCCGTTTGTCCTGGGTAATGAGTTCCCAGTTTTTGGCCTGCAGACCAATCTTTCCACCTAAAGGAGCATTCAGTTGGGAAGTGCATGGACGTTTTAAAAGCAAGTCATTGAGATAGTTTTCCATAGGGGGGAGTCTTACTACTACCAGATTTGGGTGCGGAAACTCTCCACTGCTTACTCTTGTGCGTCTCCTGGGACTGAAACCTATTGTTTCTGCTGTGTCTGGGTTTTGCTTGAGAAGACCTGGAAGGGGCCAGAAAGGACCAGTTCTTAGAGGACCAGTGCCTACTAAATCTAGGAGGCTGAACTTGTAAGAAATCTTTAACAGTTTGCATAGATTTAGCTTTATCTTCCATCTTTTTAAGAACTTCCTCAGCCTTGTTGCCAAACAGGCGGTCCTGATTTAAGGGAGCATCCAACAGTTTAGCTTTAACATGATCAGGCAAAGATTGCTCCTTAAGCCAAGCATGCCTTCCGAGCACAGACCCAGTAATAGAGCCCTGCAAGAGGCCTCTAATGAATCAAATCCACATTGCAAAGTATGTTTTCCAACCTGTTCAACAGAGTACATTAAATCCTGTAATTCTTTATTTTCAGCACAGTCAAGAATCAACATTATTTTCTGTTTAAGCAATCCAATAACATGTTGTTGATACTTTAACATATGAAACTGGCAGTTTAAAGCCCTAATGGCCAAGGTTGCAGAAGTGTAAACCTTCTTACCCCATCTATCCAGCGCCCTGGAGTCTCTATCAGAAGGGGTAGGATTTTTAGCAGTAGAAGCCTTAATGCCCTTGGGTCCCTGTGAAATAGTCTCTGGATCAGCAATAGGATTTTTAAAAAGGAACTTGTGTGAATCAGGAACCCTGTAATATCTGTCAGGTTTTCTGGGAGCAGGAGGCAAAGAATCAGAGGCCAAACTAGATTCCGAAAAGGCATCAACAATGTCTAGTACAGGAGGAACAGCTAAAGGCCTATGCTGAGACAGGAGTAAAATTCCTAAGCCTCTTTTTTGAATCAGAAAAATCCTGGCTTTCTCAGTGGAAATGCTCCCTTAGAGTATGTAAGGTTTCACCAAAAGAAAAATCCTCTGGAGGGGAAGCAGAGGGAAGAGAGTCCTCTGCATCAAAATCCTCACAAGTAGATAAGGGTAAATCCAGACCAGAAAAATCAGAATCCTGGTCAGAAATTTCATAAACAACTTCAGTCCTAGATCTCTTAGAAAGGGGAGGTTGGCTTCCCCTGATTACATTTATAAGATCTTCAGCCATTCTTATCACTTGTTTTTTAGGCATACAGGCCAGAGCATGCGGCCTGGGCATCGGTTTCTTAGGCATGGTTCAAGATTTAGGCCTAAATGAAGAAGGAGACGTCAGTTTAATATGCAAGTCCATAGGCCTAAATACACCCTCAGAAGCCGGTGATTGCACAGCAGGTCTGGATCCATCTAAGGTAGAGACATTTGCAGGTTCCAAAGTTGAAGCATCTCGCGGCATACCGGACTTGGAATGAATCTTAGTAGAGGCCTGCGAATCAGTAGTAGTGAGTAGCAGGGGTTGCAAAAGCACCTGAGTACCAGCGAACCGGCGACTGGCTTAGGATAAGTGTTGTTGGCAGTTTTGGAGTTCGGTGGCCTCTCTCTGTCTTTATCTTTGCGTTTTTTCGGAATCCCGGTAGTCAGACGGCTAACTGAAATTTCTGGATAATTAAACCGAGAACCGAAATATTTAGAGGCGAAAATATACCGATGATGGATAGTGCGCTGATTAAATAAAGCACAAAACCGACAGCAAGGTACGTCATGGTCAGGGCCTAGGCAAGGAATACAGTACGAATGAAAATCTTTGTGAGGTATTTGCTTTCCACAAGTAATGCAATTAACTTTTACTGACATTGGTAAGGAGCAAGAAAAAGTTTCCCCAATGGGGTACTTTGCTTTAGTTGAAGACTTCAGTTCTGAAACTCGAAAATGAAAATTTCAGGAGTCTGTCAACTGACACTTGCGAACTGCTTCTGCTTCGGGCACCGTACAGCAAGAAAGACTGATGTAATGGAGTCGGCTGCATGTTTTATACCCCTGACGACCTGATGTCATGGAAAAAGGGACAGCAACCAATGCAGGACCCAAGACTTTATTAATCAGGCCGACTGAGGGCTACTGCAAGCAGATAACCCAAATGTAATGACTGCAACAGTGAAACATGAAGAACATCCAGGGAATGGACCTTTGTTCTCCACAACTTAAGAGTTGTGAGGTGTCAGATAGGGAAGCAGCAAATGGGGCACTAGATGAGCCAGCCATGGTTCTGCTTACTTTATGTAAAGATGCAGACACTCGCTCATGGCATATTCTGCACCTGGTGGTCTATGCTTAGCAATGGTTGAGTATTATACCTTCCTCAGGACTTTTTTCTTCACAAGCTCAAGAAAATGGCCATAGTTTTTCTCTGGGATAGTGGTCATGTCAGAATTATTTGGGAGATGCTGAGCATGCTTTTTAGGATGAAAGGATGGGTTGCCCCATATGCTACACTATATTTGACATCTGCTAGGCTTATAATGCTTTATGGAGGTTACTGCGAAGAATCATCAAGAAATATGGGAGGCTCTGTTTATTAGAGGATTTAGTAGTATACAAAGATTCTATGACAGTTTCAGAAAAGGAAGGGAAGATGCATTGCAACACAACTGTTGATTGCAGTAGGCTTTGTAGTTTTGGCTAAATGGGCCATTAAAGAGACTGGGCACTGTGTTGGACAGAAAAGCCATTACATTACCAAATGTTTTCTTCTAGATTTTGGGGTATGCAAGTGCTCTAATGAGCCAGGTGTTTGGACGTTGTAGGAGTTTAGTTTTAAATGAAGGATGGTAGCCCATTATTGACCGAACAGTTTGCCCACAATTACAGGGGTAGATTCCAGAGGAATATTTTCAGGATTTAGTAAAGTGGCTGAGTAAGCTTAAAATGGCAAGTGCTAAGAAACATAACTTGATTTTATTGGTGGGATGGTTTGCTGAAAACATGCAGTTGTGTAAGCAAACTTTCCAAAATAATATATGTTTTAAAAGATCACTGTTGCAGTAGATGAAGCTATTTGGGTCCAAGCCTCTGCCACTAGCAAGTTTTCAAAGCTTTTGGGCACCTACCACATGCTTTATACAGGAGCACCCTATAAAAACAAAGTGCAAATTCCTCAGAATTTTTTGCCTAGAAAAAATGGTGAGAACAGCAGTGAAAGAACAATGCTAGGAAACAAAACTAATAGTAAACTGTATAACACAAGGGTATGAACATCCTTACCCTGACAAAATAAAATTAAAAAAAAAAAACGTAAAATAAATGGAGCCGGTGGGAGTAGGATGTTACTGCAACAGTCATCTATTAGAACATTGACTGGTATAACTTTACTTACACAACTGTACTAGGTTCAACATACAGATCACTGTTGCAGTAGCCTAAACTATTTTGGTGTATTACCATATCTTAGAAACTAAAAAAGGAGGAGGCTGATAACTTAAAACTGTAGAATGGTCTTAGCAAAGCCTATTCTAGACCTGGAAAAGGAATCTAATTTGCAGAGCTTTGTAAAGGTATGTAAATAGGACCAAGCTGCTACTTCTAGAATACTTCTACAGTCCACTCCTTTCCAGAAAGCCACCAAAGAAGCCAAAGCCAATTTGGAATGGACATCAATCCTTCCTGGAAGTGGTTTACTACAGAGTATAAACAAAAGGCAAAAGCATGAGACAACCATCTGGAAACAGTCTGCTTTAAAGGTTGTCCTTAACTCTTACCTTCATAGAAGAAGAACAGCTGATCACCTTTCCTGAAGTCTTCAGTATTGTCTAGGCAGCACCTGAGTGTGAATAAAGTACACGTGTCCCACTTACCATAACTGTAGATGTTCAAGAAGATCAATGTTGCAGTACTGATTCTTGGACCTTCCTGCCATGCAGAAGCCTGCGACTATCCTGATTTCCAGAATCTTTACATCAACTCTAACCAACAGACATCCAAAGACTGACACCTGGACATCTGGGTATAAGAAGTACATCTGCCTGCACTATCTTCAGGTCTTTCTAAGCAGCGAACAGGCCATCTGATGCCTGAGGTCAGCACAACCTCCTCAGTTGTCTGAGTTAAGAGTTAGGAGGAGAAATAAAATCAAAGGAGCAGAGACTGGATGATGGAGAGAAGATGACTATCTGCAGAAAAACTCCCCTACCCCCTGCATCCAACAAAGGGGAGACAAGTGGTCAGCAGATAGAGGGGCTTAAGGGTGAGAGTATGTACTACAACATCGATCGACTCGAACATCTACAGTTATGGTAAGTGGGACACAACTGCACTATGTTCTTTGTAGTCAATGCTGCAGTACTGATTCTTGGGAATCCCAAAGCTAAAGGTTGGGTGGTGGGTCCTCTGTATGACCTTAGGAAATAAGACTTTGCAGGATGGCAGAAACAAAACCTGGTCTAGCCTTGGAGACATTGTCTAGGTTATAGGGTTTCGTAAAGATGTGGTTGCCTCTAGGAAGGCCTGGGTGAGAATTTCTTTGAGGAAGTCACCCCATTTCTAGTGGAATGTGCTTTAATGTGCCCAGGTAAATCATTTCCATGTTGTAACAGAACTTAATGCATTTAGCTTTCCATTTTTTGTCTGGAAACAGGCTTGCTCTGTTTACCCCTGGCAAAAATCACCAGCAATTGCTCTGCTCTAGCAGGGCTTTTTGTCCTGTCTAGATAGTACCTGATCTGCCTGTGCACATCCAGGGAATGGATTTGGGAAGATCATCTCTAGGATGGATAGCCTGGATTAAAGTAAGTTCTACCACCACCTTAGGCATAAAGGATGGATTTGGTCTGAGCGTGACCCTATCCCTGTGGAAGATGGTGAAAGGTTCTTTACACATGACGGCTTGCAGCTTAGAAACTCTCCTAGTTGATGTAATAGTTACAAAGGTAGTCTTCCCGGTGAGGATATTTAGAGAGGCAGTAGCAGCAGATTCAAAGGGGAGCAAGGTTAGTTTTTCTAACACACAATTTACATCTCATGCCTGTATGGGGTCTTTTTAAATAGTCTCAAGTGAATCACCCCTTTTAGAAAAAGTTTAATGTGGGGATGCGAGAGGATAGGTGGAGCACTGTGCAGGCAAGCTGATATTGTAAGTGCAAGTAACTTAATGATGGAATAGGAAAGTCCTAGTCTAAAGAGGCCTGACAGGTATTGCTAACACTGAGCTGATTTCTGCTTGAGCAAAGTTAGTGTCACTCCTGTGACACCAAGTAGAAAATCTTTTCCATTATGCCAGGTAAGATTTCCTGGTAATGGGTCTTCTTGCTTCCACAGAATGAAGAGCACATCCTTGGGACAAGATGCAGTTCTAGGTGTCTACACCCAATCCTTCAGGCAGTTACCAGAGGGTGGCTTGGTGTGGGTGGAAGACAGACCACTTGACTTCGCCAAGATCATCTATCTGCTGCTGTAGGATACAGAACCTCCCTTCACTGACAGTCAGGAAGAGGAAGAACCAATGCTGTCTTAGCCAAAAGGGGGAGACTAGGATCATGCGGGGTCTGCCCACCCTGATCTGTTAGTACCCTGGGGATCAGGAGTAAAGATGGGAATGCATACAGGAACTAGTTTGTCCACGTGAAGGAGAGTACATCTATTTTCCAGGCTACTGTGTCTGTTGTGTCCTGGAGTAGAACTTCTGTAGTTGCCTGTTGTGGAGAGAAGTCTATTGAGGGATCCTCCCACTTCATAGTCAGACCACAGACTCTCTTTTCAACATTCATTTCTTAGAGTCTAGATCATACCCGCTTTATAAATTTGCTAGGGTGTTGCTCTGGCATGGAATACAAATAGGCTATGGGGGTTAACCCTATCTCTTGAGCCAGAATCTACATTTTCTGGCAAGGCTGCACAGAAGGTAAGACAAAGTTTCCCCTTCTTTGTTTATGTACCACATAACTGTGGTGTTGTCTGTCCAGATTTGCAGTTTTCCATACTTAAGTTTTGTTGAAAGGTTTTTAAGGCAAAGTGGACAGCTAACAACTATTTTTGATTTATATGCAACCTCCTCTGCTGTGGGGACCAAATGCCCTGCACCTACAAGGGACCTAAGTAGGTTCCCCAAGCTATGTCTGAACTGTCCATGAAAATGGCATTTTCTGCTTCTGGCAAAGTGAAATCTGCCCCATGGGTTCCTATGTATGTGGTTCTTCCACCACAGATGTTCCTTTTTCAGCATAGAAGGAGAGGTAGTAGGATTTCCAGGGGTTGAGAGTGCTTCTCCCAAACATTCTTCGCAAACCATTGGAGTTTCCTCATTTGCAACTTTGCAAATGGAATCATGAGAATGCATGATGCCATGTACCTCAGTATCCTGAGGTATTCTCTTGTAGGAATGAGCTGCTTTGGAAGCAGACTGGTCAGGTGGCCTGTTAAGAAAGCAATCTTGTCTAGGAGAAGAAAGGCTTTTTGTTGAACCGTGTCTATGAGCGCACTCAGAAGGAGATCCTTGTCTGAGAGAGAGTTTGAGATGTTTTAAGATGAGACCTACCTTCTGAAACGATTTATGATGATCTGTAAGGCATACCTGGTTTCTGAAGTGGATCGTTCCTGAATGTGACAGTCCGGTTATGAGTAAATATGAACACTATAGTTCTGAAATGTGCAATCAGAAGAGCTAGGCATTTTGTGAAAACTCTGGGCACAGTAGATAGCTCAAATGGTAAAGCACAGAAATGGAAGTGGAGCCTGTTGCTACAAAATCACAGGTACTTTCTGCTACAGGTACATGGAGGTAAGCACCCCTTAAGTATATGATGACAATAGAGGCATCTTGGAAAATAGTGGGCAGCAATTTCTGCAATACAAAAGAATTTTAGGATGTTGAGGACTTATTTAACTTGTAGAGATGCAAAACAGGCCTCCAAGTGCCCTCTTTTCTTGGTACTAGAAATGTCTTCAAGTAGAAGAATTTTACCTCTTTTCCTGGAGGGACAGGCTGGTTGGATCCTTGGTGAAGTAGGTCTCTGAGGATAGGTAGCAAGGGGCTTTCTTGCTCCTTTGGTGGTTTTGGAATGCCCAAGGACATGGCAGAAAGACCCAAGAATCAGTAATTTCACATTGACTACGAAGAACATCCTTGGTTATCAGTGGAAAGGATGGCAAAGCATACAGCAACATTCCCATCTATGGGAATGAGAAGGCATTTGTCTTCCTGGCCTGTCTGCAAGGAGTCCTGGAGCATGATAATTTGTCTGTTCTGAAAGGAAGCAAACAGAGTTACATGAGTTGTTTCCTTCATTTGGATCAAATCTTGGAAGACCACATGATGAAGTTTCTATCTGTGAGGGTCTATCCTGGTTAGCATGTCTGCAATCAAGTTTTGCTCTGACAGAATGTATGAAGCCTGAAGAATCAAACTTAGCTGAGATGCTACCTCCCAAGCTATTATAGCAAGCCTGCAAAAAGAGGGTATAATCTGGTACCCCTGTTTATGTACCACATTATTGTGGTGTAGTCTGTGTAAACTTGCACAGGTCTTGAGGACCAGTGATGATTTAAGGCTTTCAAAGCACTGATCACTGCCAACATCTCCCTGTCGTGCATGTGCTGACCATTGAGAGAGTTCCACAGGTCTTGAACTTTCACCCCTTTGGAGACCACATCCCATTCCAGGTCTGAAGCGTCTGTAGTGATAGACTGGGGAGGGACTGGGAGGGAGAATGGGAGATATGGACTGCAAGAAATATGGTCTAGCCACCAGAGAATTTATTTCCTATTTTATAAATCCAAAAACAGGGATATGAAAAGATAAAGGGTGAAAAGATAAAGGGTGAATATGCTGAGTCCAGACTGACTCGAAGTACAATTTGATCTTTCTTGTGTGGAGTCCGGTGAAAGGAAGCATGAGAGTCATCAATGCCATGAACCCTAATGTCCTGAGAAATACTCTTGCAAATACCTGGCTTTAAAAGGAGAAACTCAGAACTGCTACATCAAAGAAAAGCTCTTCCTAGGAAGGAATCTATTAGACATCCCAAGAATACAATTCTGTGAGAAAGGATGAGAAGATTGTTGTAAGTTGATTTGAAAATCTTGACCAAGAGATTCTGAACAGTTGCTAAAGACTACTGACAGCTGGTGAAGTCTGTAAAGTTGTCGAAATATGGAAATATCTGAACGTTCTGAAGTCTGCAAAAGCTGGAGCCAAACACTTTGTAATTAGGGTTGCCACCTTTTCAAATGGCCATAGTGGGACATTTTCGGGACACACATCAGATTTTACAGGCCAACACATACCCACGGTCAGTACAAAGGATAGAACTTTACTTTTTTACCTAAATAAAAGCTTATTCTTGTAGCAGTTTAGTTGCTTATTATGTTTCTTGTAACATTTAGGTATTTTAGATACAGAAATAACTACTTTATGCAACTATTACATAAAATATGGGACATAATTATGTCCTACAATCTCAGGACATTTGCCATTTTTAATATTTATGGTCAGGACACAACCGCCTAAAGAGGGACTGTCCCTCACAAAGTGGGACAGGTGGTAACCCTATTTGTAATACCCCTGATGGAGTGGAAAGTTCAGAAGGTAAAACAGAGAACTGATAATATAAGCCAGACACAGAGACTAGGATAGGTTAATTTGAGCACCAAAAGGGAAACTGGCTAATCTTAAAATGGTCCATAAGGGCAGCCAGCCTAGTACTTACATATGAACCAATGGCTACCAGAAAGAATCTTCCATTAAAAAAAAAAAAAATCAAAGAAGACAATGGGTCAAAATAGAAGCAATGACACAGAAAAAGAATGGGAAAGAAAGAAAAAAAAAAGGGGAAAAAAAATCTACAACACTACTGATAACTGACAGAGAACAAAATAAGTAATGCCCAAGTTTTGCCACTCTAGTCTTCAGACTGACATTAACAGCAAATGTCTACTAGGGATTTTCATCTATGATTTTAATGTAGTGCAAAAACACTCCCTAGCAAACATACAAAATACAGGTACAGTATCAGATGGCGTTAAGATATTCTGGTAAAGCTTTTCAGCTTTGACCTTTGGGCTATGTAGCAATCATCATCCCAGGATCAATGCACTAGGTATATACCACCAAATATTTTACATCACCAACTCTGGAACTGAAAATTCTGCAGTTTACCTCCCAGATGACAAACGATTTCCCTTTAATGTTGAGAAAACAAAGCACACTCACTACAAAGTGAGTTTATTTACCACTGAACTAATCAAAGTACCACACATTCAAAAAGACAAGTTAAATTTTAAACTAAGGAAAATGCAGTGAAGCTGCATACACTTACATATTTAGCTATCGGCAAAGCAATACTAAAAAGATGACTTGCACTTAGTAAGGATATGGTTTATGTTTTACCTACTAAACAAACAAAAATTAATTACAATAAAGTCTTTACTACATTGAAAATATACAATGAAATAATATAAGTTTTAACCAAGAAACAACATAAATGATGCACATAAGCCAATATTCAATGTTCATAGGTTAGTACTAAGCTAACTGCCCTTGCAAGCCATTTTAAGCCTAGCCAATTATGCCTTGTGAGATTCAAACTCTGCACCTTGTGTTTGTAAGGCAAACACCTTAATCATTAAGCCAGTCTCCCAACCCCTTTAAACCTTTCTAAATGAAAAGTGGATAATGTAGCAAAGCACCTCATTAATGGACACCAATAATGTTGCTGCATTTGTCCTAGTATGGCTCCCCATTAAACAGTGAAATGCGTTCTGTAAAATATTCAAAATAATTACAAGTAAAACAATATCAGGTTAAATTATGAACACACTGTTGTATTATTCACCAGAGTAAAATGGAAGGGGGTGGTGGGGAAAATGCAGCATTAAACTTATAAAAAACTCAGCTTATACTGTGAAACGTTGTGAGAAATGTGTGAACACAATACATTATCTTCTGAAAAAGAAAAAAAGCCTTCCACATGAACATGTCTCTTGCTTGGTATACCTTAAACAAAAGACACATTGACAGCCCACTTTTGGGGATAACCCTGAGAAGACTGTTGTTCTCTGAAATGTTTACACTTACACCATCTTTATTTTTAAATAAATACGATACAATGATTATAATAATGGCAAGACTTTTAAAGTATTAAATTAGACAAGTCAAACAAATTAAAGGAAAATGAAAATTAACTGGTTTTATCATTTTAAGTGGTATAATTAAAATAAACTTGCTTAATATGTTCATATATTACTGTTAGATTGTCAGATTCTGACAAAAGTGTTTTCATTACACATTAGACAAAAACAAATGTACAGACATTAATAACCAAAGAAACTTGAATAAACTAAGCAGTAAACTAAACAAAATGTCATCTACACATAGGAATATGTACAGAAATTTTAAACAGTACAGTGTAACAATAAAAAAGAACAGAATCTTGTTTAGGTGTATAGCAATAATTGTTTACTTGTATAAAATGTCAGCAACATAAAGGAATATGTGTGCACGCATACAGTAGGGCTTGGCAAAATAAATAATGCTCAAGATATTAAGCAAGACAATAAAAAAGAAGCTTATAAATTCAGTGACACACAAGCATCTAGTGAGCAGGTGACAGAACCAGTCGTCAAACTCAAATCTGCTAATAAAGGCAATAACATAAGTGCTGGCAGTTCTGCAGAAAAGACAGCAATGAAATAATCCTTTACATATTCTTGGCTCAGCTCAGAACTGTGTCCTACTGCTCTTGAAATTATAACAGCAGTGGTATGTAGATGGAAAGTTGTGGTGTGTGTGCTACTGTTCAGTAGACATTCCAATTATTCTGCAGTTCACTTTCTCAAAACAAATACTAGCAAAACACTAACTTCCTCTTCTTAATTACGACTGGCTGGATCACCTACCTACTGTGACACTTGCTTAAATAAGAATGTGGCTGCACTACATTTAACAATAAGAGCACTGTTAAATAAGTATTTGTTGCACCCCACCTCAATAATTCAAGCAACTTCTGCAGCCTACACAGCAACTTAAAATCATGCTGAATTAAATAAAAGCATTTTGTACAGACAATTGCACTTTACAAAAAATCATACAACATAAGGTGGTGGAGACTAATTTACAACAAAAATGATAAACTGTACTTATGTTTACAAAAGGTTTTATTTTATGAATTTTTATGGAAAAGTTATCAGTTCTTGGGTTGATTGCTGCAATAATTCAACCTGTGATACCTCTCTTTCATCTACTTCATACTCCCTTCTTGAAATGAGGAACGCTGTAGGTGAAGGCCAAGGAGGTTCACTGATGACTGCATGTTTAGCTGAAGGATGAACGCAAACTTCACAGGTAACTGGACAGTTCTACCACATGTCATCTGTCAATGTAGCATCCTTAAAAAGAAAAAAGAAAACAAAAGAACCCTTTAAAGTCTGGATCTTCCAAAACAGCAGTTTCCAGACAATCCAGACTGCAAAGGGTTAAGATGTTGGACAACTTTAAGACTCATCTCCAGTCTTTCCCAACATTAATTATTATTTCAAACAAAAAGCATTCTTCAGCAACAGCAGTCCATACTGCAGCTGAAACGTAACAGTATTAGGTGCAACACACTAAAGCTGCTCTGGCATTTCTGGCTTGAACTGAGTATGCTACATTGGTCTGAAATAAAACAGTTCTCATTTTCCTGTATATAACCTCTGTGAACTTTCATCTACTTCAGGTTTTAAATTTAAATGAAACTGTGAAATTGTTTAAGCAGAGGTAAAGTACAGTTGCGTAAGGAACTTACCATAACTGTAGATGCACAAGTTTAACTGTTTCATCAGTGATTAAGTACAGTTGCGTAAGATGATCTTACCATAACAGTAGATGTTCAAATGATCACTGCTGCAGTAGCCTTAGGTATATGTGGTTACATCTTGCCAAGGATATAACAGACATCCAGCTTCCAAAGCTTCAGGGCACCTTCTACGCACCCAAACTGACAAGCAGCTGGAGCTGAGCAGACTAAAAGACAAGTTTGGGCGCAAAGCCCTTCAGAGATTTCCTGCCAGCAGGGACAGCGAAAGGGAGGTGGAGTGCTGAAAGGACAATGCAAGGAACAAAAATGTCCACACCCTGACATAAAAACACACCAAAAAACAAGGGGGGGTGTAGAGTGAGGGATGGAGTGGCTACTGCAGCAGTGGTCATTCAAACATCTACTGTTATGGTAAGTTCAACTTACACAAGTGTACTATGTGCATCATACTGATCACTGCTACAGTAGCTATATGGGTAGATTACCCTAGCTAACTACATTTGTGAGGTGGAAAAAGAAGAAGAGTCCAGGAGCCCCTGGAGAATGGCTCTAGCAAAGCTTGATTTGGACCTAGAGAAGGAATCAATCTTATAGTGCTTTGTAAATGTATGTACAATTGATCAAACAGCAGTTTCTAGACTACTTCTAGAATCCAGCCCTTTCCAAAAAGTTATAGATGAAGCCAAGGCCCTGGTAGAGTGAGCCTTGACCCTACCTGGAATATTATTGTTATGGTGAGCATTACAAAAGGTAATATCCTTAGACAACCATTTGGAAATGATGTGTTTTGACCTCACCTTCACATGAAATGAACAAATGATCTCAAGACCTGAAAGATTTAATTTTGTCAAGATAGTACCCGAGTTGTCTGCGAACATCCAAGGTATGAATTATCCTTTCTCCCTCATTTTTAGGTTTAGGGAAGAAAACGAGGATAACCTGGTTGGAAGAAAACTCTGATACTACTTTAGACATAAAAGGGTTAGTTCTCAAGGAAACCTTGTCCATATGGAAAATGATATAGGGTGATACCCTTCTTACAGATGTCAGCGCAATCAGCAAAACTGTTTTTCATGTTAAGAACCTCAAGTCAAACAGATTAGCTGGCTCAAATGGAGCAAGTGTTAGCTTTTCTAACAAAATTAAGATCCCAAGGAGGGTCCACTGTATTTTTATTTTTTTTGGTCTGGAGGCCTCTTATACAAAACCCCTTTCAAGAACATTTTTGACATGAAACTGCATTGAAAGAGGAAGATCCATGGTTAGACATGCTGAAATGGCAGATAAATGAACGACCTGAGACGTACCTCCCTGGACTACATGAAAAGAGACATGGAAGAGCTCTCCTTTACCATAGGGGGGAGTCTTTTTACTCCCAGATTTGGAAATGGAGGTCCCCCCACTGCTTAGTCCTGTGTGTCCCCTGGGACTGAAACATGGGGTTTTTGCTGTGTCTGGGTTTGGCTTGAGAAGACCTAGAAGGGTCTGGAAAGGACCAATTCTTAGAGGGCCAGTGCCTACTAAATCTAGGAGGCTGAACTTGTAAGAAATCTTTAACAGTTTGCATAGATTTAGCTTTATCTTCCATCTTTTTAAGAACTTCCTCAGCCTTGTTGCCAAATAGTCAGTCCTGATTTAAGGAAGCATCCAACAATTTAGCTTTAACATGATCAGGCAAAGATTGCTCCTCAAGCCAAGCATGCCTTCTGAGCACAGACCCAGTAACAGCAGCTCTGCAAGAGGCCTCTAATGAATCAAAACCTCATTGCAAAGTATGTTTTCCAACTTGCTCAGCAGAATGCATTAAATCCTGTAATTATTTTCCACACAGTCAGGAATCAACATCATTTTCTGTTTAAGCAATCCAATAACATGTTGCTGATACTTTAACATATGAAACTGGCAGTTTGAAACCCTAATGGCCAAGGTTGCAGCAGTGTAAACCTTCTTACCCCATCTATCCAGCGCCCTGGAGTCTCTATCAGAAGGGGTAGGATTTTTAGCAGTAGAAGCCTTAATGCCCTAGGGCCCCTGTGAAAGAGCCTCTGGATCCGCAATAGGATTTTTAAAAAGGAACTTGTGTGACTCAGGGACCCTGTAGTGTCTGTCAGGTTTTCTGGGGGCAGGAGGCAAGGAATCAGGGGCCAAACTAGATTCCGAAAAAGCATCAACAACAATGTCTAGTACAGGAGGAATAGCTAAAGGCCTATGTTGAGATAGGAATAAGAAATCCCTAAGCCTCTTTTTTGAATCAGAAAAATCCTGGCTTTCCCAGTGGAAACTCTCCCTTAGAGTATGTAAGGTTTCCCCAAAAGAAAAATCCTCTGGAGGGGAAGCAGAGGGAATGGAGTCCTCTGCATCAGAATCCTCATAAGTAGATACAGGCAAATCCAGATCATCAGAGGAATCAGAAAAAACAGAATCCTGGTCAGAAGATTCATAATCAACTTCAGTCCTAGGCCTTTTAGAAGGGGGGGGGTTGGCTACCCCTGATTAGAGTTATTAGATCTTCAGCCATTCTTGTTTGTTTTTTTAGGCATAGAGGCCTGAGCAGGTGGCCTGGGCGTCGGTGTTTTAGGCATGGTTCTAGATTTAGGCCTAAGTGAAGGAGAAGGCTTCGGTTTAATATGCAAGTCTGTAGGCCTGAACACACCCTCAGAAGCCGGTGCCTGCACAGCGGCTTCGGACCCATCCAAGGTAGAGACATCCACGGGTTCCATAGTTGAAGCATCTTGCGGCATACCGGACTCCGAATGAGTCTCAGTAGAGGCCTGCGAATCAGAAGTTGCGGGTATCAGGGGCTGCAAAAGCGCCTCACTGAGTACCGGCGAACTGGCAACTGGCTTAGGAGAAGCATAGTCGGCAGTTTTGGACCTCAGCGGTCTGTCTCTGTCTTTATCTTTGCATTTTTTCAGAATCCCGGTAGTCAGATGGCTAACTGACGACATTTCTGGATAATTAAATTGAGAACCGAAATATTTAGAGGCGAAAATATACCGACGACGGATAGTGCGCTGATTAAATAAAGCACAAAACTGACAGCAAGGTACGTCTTGGTCAGGGCCTAGGCAAGGAATACAGTACGAATGAAAATCTTTGAGGTATTTGCTTTCCACAAGTAATGCAATTATCAACTTTTACTGACCGGTAAGGAGCAAGCAAAAGTTTCTCCAACGGGGTACTTAGCTTTAGTTGAAGACTTCGGTTCTGAAACTCGAAAACAAAAATTTCAAGAGTCGGCCGACCGGCACTTGCGAACTGCTTCTGCTTTCGCACCGCACGGCAAGAAAGACTGATGTAATGGCATCGGCTGCATGTTTTATACCCCTGACGACCTGACATCCTGACGTCATGGAAGAAGGGACAGCAACCAACGCAGGATCCAAGACTTTGTTAATCAGGCCGACTGAGGGCTACCTGCAAGCAGATAACCCAAATGTAATGACTGCAACAGTGAAACACGAAGAACATCTAGTCAGTACCAACATGAGTGACAGGTGTGCCATACTTGAAGTCAACTCCTCGTTGGTCAGATCGACCATAAGCTAATCACCCTAGATATCCGCATCCTGCCCCCACCCACCATTAATGAAACCATAGTAAATAAACTTCTCCAAAGCCAACTTCATGCTTCTTAAGACAGAAGTGGCAAACGTCATGACACCCATGCAGATGGACAATACAGTCATGACTGCTGAATATTACACAAATGCACTCTTATAAGCACTTACACAAGTGCCTAGAGCATGCTATCCCAAACAGAACCAAGATGCTATCCTCCAAAAAAAAGAAGGCAATCTGGTGGTCCCCTGCCATAAACAAACTCTACAACAGAAGGAAGAAACTGTTGCAAAAGAGAGTAAAATCCCATGAGTGGAGGAGCTCCCTGGTCAGCCTCAGTGGAAGCTGAGATCCCTTATAAGATCTTCCAAAGCTAGATACGAAAACAAAATTGCCACTGATTTTAAGGTCAACCACAAAGCATTCTATAGTTATGTCAAGAATCTCAATGGCAACACCCAGATCTGCTCTGAGTTACAGCACAATGGCACAAAAATTACAAAACCAACTGATATCTTCAACATCTTGGCAAATAGGTTCAGAGCTAACTTTACCCCTCTCTCACCCCCTAAAGGGCCTATATCTATACAGGAAGAATGCAGAGCCCCCGTAATCACATCTATGCAGGTAAAAGCTGCACTCTCTAAAACCAAAAACACAGCATCTATGGTACCGGACAATATCCCAGGCTGCGTTTTACATGAACTTCAGAATGAACTGGCTCCCCACCTAAGCACCATGTTCAATCATAGTCTCACATCAGGCTTTGTGCCCAGTGAATGGTGCACAGCAAGTGTTATCCCACTCCACAAAGGGGGAGCCACCACTGATCCTGGGAACTATCACCCTATTAGCCTGACGAGCCTGGTCTGCAAGGCCATGGAACGTATCATCATGGCACTCAAACAAAGACATTGGTAACCTCCAAACTCTGGACCCCACCCAGTTCGGGTTTGTGAAAGGCAGATCATACCTTCTGAACCTGATCGACTTCTTTGAGGCAGTCACCAAAGCTGCAGACGAGGGTAAGGTGGTTCACACAGCCTATCTTGACCTCACCAAGGCTTTCAACACCATCCCCCATTCTGGAATTATAACTAAACTAGATATAAATTCCTACGTCACAAAATGGGTTGCCAACTGGCTCACTGACAGAACCCACACTGTAAAAGTTCCAGACTCCAAATCTGACTTCAAACCAGTGATAAGTGAAGTCCACAGGGTTCAGTCCTGGGACCTCTCCTGTTTGTTGTCTACTTCTCTGAAGTACAGGCTAACACAGAAGGCCTCTGGCTAACGAAGTTTGCAGATGACTGCAAACTAGGAGCCATAGTCGAGTCTCCAAATGATGTGGACATCCAACAGAAGGGCCTCACTGAGACAGATGCCTGGTGTCAGAGGCATGGCCTCAAGCTCAATGCCAAAAAGTGCACTGTCATCCCCTTTGGTAAAAACTCTGTACCCATGAACTACCACATAACACTCCCTCTCCAGTCAAGCAGAGTACATCACTAGCCCTCTTTAACAGGAACCTGGACGACTGGATGGGAAACAGAAAATATACCCCTGGGATTCCACCCATGTCCCTGCTGGACAGGGAAAACAGGCGCTGACTTTGTGGGAACATGGGTGAAACTCTTGGCTAAGCTTATAATGGCTTTTGGGCCAACAGTCTAGTATTGGGCCTATGAACCTATGAACTACTAGCCCTGAATGGGCGCTGGTTATTTTGTTGGCACTAACTAGAAAACCTTTTTCTATTTATCAATATATGAGTTTCTAGTAGCAGGCTTTCTTGCCTCCATTAGTACCTGCTGTATGCCCTCCGTAAATAGGTGCCAGAAAAGTTGTAAGAAAATATAAACTTTTCAAGCCAAAACACTTGCAGATTTATTCTTACAACCTACACTGCTTAAATTAAGCCATGGAAGCAGGAAGTCATACATTCTCAAAATGTGTGGATGTCAGTTTGCACACATCAACCAGACTGGAGCAAATACTTATGTATGTATGCGTGTACTGAACTGACTGATACTTGACAGGGCAGCTTGTCGTCAGACCCTTTTCAGCCATGAACCAGACCCATAACAGCAACAGTTTAGTACACCAAATAAAGACAATAAAATGTAGACCTACAATAAATATTTTGAGTAGACAGATATTTATAATGTAGATAGGGAAATACAACTCAAGAATTCACAATCTTTTGAATTCATGAATGCACAGAATTTGGCTGTGAAATCTTCATTAAAAGAAGGTTTACGCTGTTTAATGGTAAATGTTGTCCTGCTTTATCTAGTAGGTCCTGCAAATGCTGCATGAACATGTAACCTCTGCATTACAACCGCTGCATGACAGTAACCTCTCATTTGACACTCACATTGCCAAGGTGGTTAGGAAAACCTTCTATATTACCCACCTTATCATGAAAGGATTCACATCTAGATCAAGAGAGGTCATTGCGCCCCTATACTCTTCCCTTATCAGGCCCATAATTGAGTACAATGCTCCATTTGAGATGTACCTTACCCGACACCTGCAGCAGCTAGAAAGACCCCAAAAGTACCTCACCAAGAGGATCAAGGATCTCAAACATATGTCATATGCTGCCCGGCTGAAGAAACTCCAGCTCTATTCAGTCGCATACCGCCTACTCAGAGGCGATCTATGCCTGACGTATAAGGCCATGTCCAATCCGGAATTAATGGACATGCTCCACCTCAGAAAATCCAAATCCACCAGAGCCACGAGAGCGAGGGATTTGAACCTCAACACAGAAATAAATAGGATGTGCTGGCGGGACAGATTCATAACCCAGAGGCTCCCTACACTCTGGAACAGAATCCCTGTCCATGTTAGGCAGAGCCCCTCACTGACTCTCTTCAAGAGAAATCTTGACGAGTGGATGGGAGATCGTAGGTTTACTCCGGGGGTCATCTCTGTGTCACTACTAGACAGAGGCACAGTAAACTAAACCCAAAAAGGGCATAGTATTCTCATTCCAAGGGGTGGCGAAAGCCACACACACTCTGGCTAGGCTTATAAATAAATGCCCTAGGGCAGATAGCCTAGTATGAACCTATGAATGCACTCTCTTCCTCATTATCACAACCCTGCTCTGGGGCACAAGCTGAGATTATGAATACTGCTCTTTACGCTGGAACGTGACTGCCATGAGTCTGTCACTAATTCTGAAGATATTCCTCACCGCCTTCTGAGGATTCTCCCTCACTACAATTCCCACACCATTTCTAGTCTGACGTCCTCCTGAGCAGACTCTCGATCCCAAGTGAAGTGGATTTGTTGCACTGCCCTTCCATCTCGTTTCCTGACAAAGAAGGTGCCCAGTTTTTGCTCCTTACCATCATGTCATCCATTTCAAGCTGTGTCCTGTCAGTGAACCTATACTGAGTGTAGTAGTTCATATTTGGCAGGTTGATTTTTTTTTTTTTTTTTACACCCAGCTTTTGATCAACAGAGCTATCCCCAGGTAACCCAAGCTGGGCAACCGGACACCAGCTGCCCAGTAGCTTACTGACCTAGGGCTACTGGTCTTTATGGGGGGCACACACTGGCTAATAGAGGCACACACCAACAGTTCCCCAAAGGGAACAAGGAATTCTCCTCAAATGAAAAAATAAACAGTCTGGAAGCACTGCTATAGCTGCAAGTTTTTTTATCCTCAGCTCCACAAGCCTTTTAAGGAATAACTTAGTACAGAAAGGTGGATAACAAAGATAAGTTATATAATCCCAGAATCTATCAAAGAAAGTTGAAAAGAAATAAAGGATTAGATGAAGTAGAGTAGTTTTTTGTGACCAAATTCTCTCCCTTTTCAGAAACATTGAGAAGCTTTTTAAATAATTTGTGGCAGGTAAATCATAGGTATGAAGCAGTGGGGAAATCATTCCCAGAAAAAGTAAGGTTTTCAATATGGCGTTTGGCAATTTAAAGGAATCGTTAAAACCAAAGGCAGCAGGTACAATGGGAAGCAGGTTGGGTGACTTCCCCTGTGGGGCGTGCAACATATGTAGTAAAATAAAAAATGTGGATGGTTGGATAATAAATGGGAAGAAATTCTGGATTAAAAATGAGTTTACATGTGATTCCTGTGGGTCTACATTACTGGATATGGATGTACACCCGGGAAATGGTATGCAGGACAACCAAAAAGAAAGGTAAAGTTAAGAATTTTAGAACATTTGGGTGATGTGAGGAATGGAAGAATGGAGAGCCCAGTGGCTCAGCATTTTTGCACGGTCCACGAGGGTAGCACTGACAGCTTCTTTTTTAGTATTCTAGCACAACCCTATGGAATTCAAATGTAGACTCAAAGTTAGAAACAAAAATTATAGTGAACTTAGGTACTCTGTTTCCCAGACGGTTAAATTTAGAAATCAATTGTGATGTTTAGTAATCACATTCATTAGTTTATTATAAAATAAAGAGAAGGTTTGGGCATTAGAGAAGCTTTGGGAATAAAATGCAATAATATATTTAGCTGTATGTGAACGAGCTGGGTAATAAATGATGCATTATTACAATGATGATTTTTTATGTTTAATGTGTTTGATGAATTTGAGAATAGCATCTATTATAAATGTACCATCAATGAAATACTTTGGAGTGTATTGTAAAGTGGAATATATTCAAAACAATGAATTGATGCCATGGATATTTAATATAATTGACATTCATTATAAGAAAGTAATAATTTAAGAAACGAAAAAAATGTTTAATGTATTATACAGGAAAAGCAATTTTTGTATGCCATTAATAGAGTGTAGGGCTTTTTAATGTGTGTTGGTGTTTAATTTGGGGGTACACCTTTAAGCCTGGTTAGTAGTTTATATGAATTTAATTGAATTTGGATTAAATGAATGCAATTAAATGTATTAACACATTAATTTAGGGAGTATAAAAAGGCTGCTCAAATTGTACTAAGTTATTCCTTAGAAGGCTTGTGGAGCCGAGGTATCGGATGATGAAGTAAAACAAAAGAACTTGCAGCTACAGCAGTGCTTCCAGACTGTTTATTTTTTCATTAATAGAGGCAAACACTCATACCACCATTAGCATGGGTTTTTGGCCTGGACTGGAGTAGGCTGGGTTCTCAACCCACTCTGCAAACAGCCACGGCCACTTCGGGTGACATCACTCAATGTGACCACATCACCTAGACCAACATTTTACACAGTTAAGTAGCCAGCTCTGACATGGTGCACAGCCTGTGATCCGTATTCTCCTATGCATTCTAGTTGATGCCTACAGCTGCTGGTCTGTGCAACTCTTTCCTCCAGTAGGTACCACCTAGAGATGACTGCTGCTGGTCATGACTCCATTCAATTTTTCTAAGTGAGTTTGAGGAGGAAACACCCAGTGTGTGTGTTTTTTTTTTTTTCCCCAGGAGGTAGTGGAACCCCACAGAAAACATGCAAATTCTACTCTAGCAGTGGCTGCAGGTCAGAATCAAACCTTGTACATGGGAAACAAAGACCTTAATTCATTTTATGCCAACTGTGCCATAAAAAATGCATAGAAAATTGTAATTAATCAGGTAATCTTTTAACTTATAAGCCAAGAAAAAATCCTAACACTTTAGAAGTTACAGAGAAGTTAGTAAACAAGTACCTGTTTAAACCGGTTTCTTCTTTTTTCTTTCTTTCCCTTTTTTTTTGCAAACTTATTTAGCTACTGATAGAAGTAGCTGAACAGGGAAGAGGTGATGTTTGAGCTAGCTAAAATGTGAAAAGCCATTTAGATTTTTAGCCAGCTCAGTATAAGACTACATTTAAAGGTGTTACAATCAGCACAGGCACCATTATGGATGCATGCTGACAAAATAAATGATGGCCTACTGGAACACCAGACACAGAAACTTCTCTCTCTCTTTCCACGTCAGACTCGCCTAACAGAAGATTTTCATTTCAAACTACAAGTACTATGTAATTCTTACTCTGGCTCCATTTGTTTAACACCCTGTTTGCAGCACTGTCTATCTAGAAAAATGCGTTCAGTTTTTGAGATCCATGCCAAATTCCATGAAGTTACTGTAGAAACTGAAAGAATGACTCAGTATCTTATTACCTGATGGAGGAAAGTGACATTGCCATGGGGGATACAGCTTCAGACATAACTTTATTGCCGTCAATGCTAAAAAGGAAGCAATACTTGTCTGAGCAGTATGCTCCAGTTACGGCTGTGGGAAGGACGCCTTTTAAGATACTATTTGCCATTGCTTATGTCACCTGGGGAAAAAAGTAAAGAATCAAGCAGATGGCAGTGTCGGATTATAACCTAGCAGATGTTTTAATATAAAATTGATTCTGATAATGCAGTACCCAGTCAGGCATGGAAACAACCACACAGGGAAGGCTGCTGGTGAGCCCTGCCAATGACCATATCTCCAAAGGTTGGCAATGTGGCTATTTTGGGAGGAACTAGTTAGTAGCAATGATCTTGAAACTAAGCCACAACTGTTGAAAGGTACTGGACTTTGCTTGGAAGGGGCTCCTTCAAGGGGAGCATAAACTGGCAATAGCTAGCCTGAATATGAGGCACCACAATCAGAAGATAACGGACATACTGTGGGGAGGAACAGTGGAGGGTCACAGAGAAAGGTTATAAACAGATGCAGCATTCAAACCCTACTTTACAGAACCTAAGAGAGGTATCCAAGGAGGCATCTAATACTTAAGGGCAAGGGAGTCCTTTGGCAATGGAAAGATTCATCCAAAGTCCTAAAAGATAGAAGCCATTTAAGCACTACCCATCTTGTTACCAAGAAGCAGATGAAGACAATCCTACGGACACAGCAGGTTGCTATATAAGTAACATGTCCTATAAAGACCACCTCAAAGCCTGATCCCTTTACTCTGTCTCCTGAAAGCTGTTGAGGGGAAATATATGCCTGGCATACAGGGCATTGCCTGACCCCACTCTGATAGATCTCCTGCATATTCGCAAAACAAAGAGCACCAGAATTATGCATTCTATAGACTTAAATCTTGCCTGTGATATAAATAAGACCTGCTGGACAGACAGGTTATGTATCCCATCCATATGAAGCAGAGTTCCTCCCTAACACAATTCAAGTGTAACTTGTACAATTGGATGGGGAAGAGGAAATTCATCCCTGACATTTCTTTCAAATGCACTTAGTATCAATTCCAATAACCTAACTTGGTTAATAAACATTTCAATCAGTCATATTACAATACCTACTCAAGCGACATACATTAACATTGTAAAAACAGAAATCAAAAGTTAGATATTTCCCATTTTCCTCAAAACATTTACCGCATCCTTTGTAGATTGTGCAAATTTAAGTAATGCACTTAAAATAACAGAAGGGGAAATAATACACTGGCTTGTTTGAAAGATTTCTTCTGATACGGTAAAGCAATATAATTTAAATCCATATGACTGGATTCTAATTCAGATCATAGAATCTCTACAAAATAAAATTCAAGAAATATCTACAAGTGATAGGAGAAATGTTTCATTCTATTTTGAATTATGCACAAATTGTACAGAATAAAAATAGATGCAAGTGGAATATGATCAAGGCTCTATAAGTTTATATTGGCTCTTAAAATTCATGTATTGCTGGAACTATATGAAAAATATAGCCATCAAAGGATTAGACAATGATAAATTAGATTTGAGGTTAACTAGTGACACAACATCCTTGTTTAAAAATATGGAAATTAAGTCACAGATTGTTTTTCACTATAAAATAAGTAAAACGTTCAATCCTTTGGATTACAGATTACAGACATGTAAAAAAAGTAGTCAAAGCTGATTTGAAAGCTTATTTTTACTGTTGTGAATCTGAAAGAATAACTGGCAAAGATTAATGACTTTCTGAAGGCACTATAGTCCGATAATTGTCACCCTTCAAAATGAATAATTTTGTTTAATGCTCTATTTCCTAGAAGTATTACAAAATCCCAGAATACACTGCTACGGAGCATATAGGCTATTGCAAGGATGGGGGTAAATTGGAAAAGTAGAAGCAGCTCCTCTTTGAATGAGTTTATTTTACTAAACAGTGACATGTGCTAGAAAGAAAAAAAACTTAATTAAACTGATCCTAAAAATACAATGACAAATTATAAACACTGACAAGAATAGTTAGCAATCTATTCAAGAAAATGTCAAGCATTTAATGTAAAATGACTGAGAATCTGCTGAAAATTGGCTTTGTTCCAAGTCGGACTTTCCTGTTAAACAAATGTTAAATAAATACATAAATAAATAAATATTGATCTAATCTTTATTTTCCCCATGGACAATGTTTACTTCCAAAAGCTTAAAACTTTGTACTGAAACAGTGTGCAATGTCATTCAGGATGCACATTAACTGACACACCAGCTTGCGATTACATTTATCAATGCTAATATAACAATACAGATCAGTTAATTAAAAAAAAAGATGAAGTTAGAAATTTGTCTATCCAGCAGATTTGAGGTTACAACACTCGATCTATTCATGAAACAAAGTAACAAATTAAAAATGGAAAATACAAAGCATCAGCCTGGCTAGCTCAGTTGGTAGAGCATGAGACTCACTCTCAGGATTGTGAGTTTGTGCCCCACATTGGGCATGTCCCTTTTAGGTTGGGAGGTGGTATAATGGTTAAGGTCTTTACTTCGCAGATACAAGGTACAGGGGTTTGATTCTCACCTTTTTGGACAGGAGCAATATGTGCTGACTGTGGTAACAAAGATAAATTTAGATAGGCTTGTACGGGCCCTCAGGCAATTAGCCTAGTAACTTCCTATGATCATGACCACTGACATGACCCTCCACTGCACAAGTAATCAAGGAGACTCAATCCTCACCACTGGCAATGTTC
The DNA here is from genome assembly GCF_019279795.1 of Protopterus annectens. NCBI lineage: Eukaryota > Metazoa > Chordata > Ceratodontiformes > Protopteridae > Protopterus > Protopterus annectens. The sequence continues at coordinate 798,919,642 of NC_056737.1, read as the reverse complement.
AGTGACAGGATAATAGACACACAGTATTTCCATAAGCATCTTTCTGCATCGAGTGCAATTTCCCTTAAGAGCAAACAGAAACCACAGTCAGTTCGGGGCTGGTTTCTCACTCTTCTTCCAGATCCCCAATAAGACTCCCCACTGGCACAGCTATAGAGTCGAGATCTCAGCTGAGTGACCAAGCCAAGACCTCCAGCACCCTCTCTGTCCAACCAGTGCTTCGTGTCCCTGCCCAAGTAGCTGACACACACACTCCTTGAGGTTTGATTTACACACACACACACCTGGGACAGGCTGGCACAGGTTTACTAGCTATGGCCCCTCCTGCCCAGACTATAAGGTAGTTCTCACTGCCACCAGTCACTCCTTATCAGCTGCTTTAGTGCCCTTAACAACAGGTGTCCAAGTCTTACTGTGTAATATTAATACAATTGGTAGTTAGTGCAAGCCTATTAGGAATGGCCCAGACAATGTCACCAAATACACATGCACGTACTCTCAAAACTTAAATATCTCTACACAGATCAGCCACAATGAAAGGTTTAAATATATTTAATAATAAATAATAAAAGAACAAGCCAATACTAAACATATATTCCAGTGACATCAGAGTTCAAAACCACAGGAAATACTTAAAACAACATTGCAGTACAGGCTCACGCAAAGAAAAACAACTAAACTACGCTTTACTATATTCCTGACTGTATCTAAGAGAGTTGTACTGTTCCCTAGAAACTCACTTTATTACAGCAAGGCAGATATTGTGGTGAATGGTTCTGGTCAGGCCCCCAAATAGGTTGTATAGGATAGAGAAGTACAGATAAGTCCCACCAAAGAAAGGGGGATGGTGGGTGGGTAACCTGGACTGCAACAGTGAAGACACTCGAACATCTACATTTATGGTAGGTACACAACTGTACTACGTTCATCGTGTTTCACTGTTGCAGTCATTACACTTGGGTTGAATCCCAAAGCTGAGGTTGGGCGGATGGGTCTAAATAAAATTAGAAGTGGCTATAAGGCCCTGCAGAACTGCAGTGGCAAAGCCTGCTCTGGATTTAGAGTAAAGAGGTAAGTGGTAGTGCTTAGTAAAAGTGTGCACTGAAGTCCAAGTTGCAGCCTCCAAAATATCCTTGGTTGATACCCCTCTGAGGAAGGCTGCTGAAGTGGCTGCTGCCCTGGTAGAATGTGGTCTAATGCCCTTAGGCACTGACTTACCATGTTGTGAATAGCAGAAATGAATTCAGTGTCCTATCCATTCTGAAATAGTCTGCTTTGAGATAGCCTTTCCTTGCGATCCTGCAGCATATGCCACTAAAAGTTGCTCAGTCTTTCTGAAAGCTTTAGTTTTGTCCAAGTAGAAGCGTAGATGTCTGTGTATGTCCACAGAATGCAGAAGTCTCTCCCCTTTATTCTGTGGGTTTGGGTAAAAAGTAGGCAAATGAATGGTTTGGTTAAGAGCCACACTAGACACTACCTTAGGCATAAATGTTGGGTTTGTCCTTAGAGAAACCCTGTCCGGATGGAAGATAATAAAAGGTTCCACAGCCATTAATGCCTGTAACTCTGAGACTCTTCTTGCTGAAGTTATTGCTAGGAGCAGAGCTGTTTTCCATGATAAGAATTTTATCTCAGCTGTATTGGCTGGCTCGAAAGGAGGCATTGTGAGTTTTTCCAAGACAAAATTGAGGTCCCATGCAGGTATTGGTGCTCTCCTTGGAGGTCTTATGTTTTTGGCCCCCCTGAGGAACTGCCTAAGCAATGCATGTGAAAAAAATAGGTGGGTCTGTATTGTAATGAGTTGAAATGGCAGAGGCATGGATCTTAATTGATGAGAAGGATAGGCCTTTGTCCCGCATCTCAGTTAGATATTGTAAAATCTGAGGAATATTTGGAACAAGCGTGTCAATTCCTTGTGCCTGGTTCCAAGCACAAAATCTCTTCCATTTTTCTGCATAAGATTTTCTGGTGCTGGGCCTCCTGGCCTCCAAAATAACATCCACAACTGCTTTAGAGAGAGGTGTATTCTGAATGGTTACACTATCTGCCATGCAGCTAGATTTAGGGTTCTGAGTTGGCTGTGCAGGATCTGATTGTTTTGTTGGGTCAGTAAATGAGGAATATGAGGCAATGTCCAGGCTGGGCCTTGGGACAAGTTCCTTAGGATTGGGTACCAGTGCTGGTGTGGCCAATCTGGGGCAATCAGTATCATTTCTGGCTTCTCTTGTCTGACCTTTAGGAGTACCTTGGAGAGGCAGTGGAGGAAAGGCATAAGGTTGTTCCAGGTGAATGACAAGGTATCCACTTTCCATGCTCGTTTGTGATGAGGCCTTGTGCAGAATCTCTGAAGTTGGCAGTTGTGAGGGGAGGCAAAAAGATCTATGTCTGGGCATCCCCATTTCCTTCTTAAAATGCCGAAGTTTTGTGGATCTAGTTTCCACTCGTGAGGATCCATGAGGTTTCTGCTTAGTTCGTCTGCCAGAGCATTTGTTTTTCCTGGCAGGAATTGTGCTTACAGGTGTACTTGGTAGGTCAATGCTGTGTTCCACAAAATCATGGCTTGCCTGCAGAGGGGGTAGGAATGTGTGCCCCCCTGATTGTTTATGTACCACATGACTGCGGTGTTGTCCGTCTTTATCAGCAGCTGTCCTGGATGAAGTAGGTCCTTGAAGGCTGTCAGGGCATTTTGTACAGCTAGCATCTCTTTTTGATTGATGTGAAGATGCCTTAGGCTTGGGGGCCATGTGCCCTGAATACATTTTCCTGCCATGTGGGCCCCCCCAGGCATAATCTGATGCATCCGTTGTTATGCCTGGCTGTGGGTAAAGTGAATGGCTGTCCCTTGTTGTGGTGACAGGCCTGTGCCCACCATCGAAACTCCTGTTGCAGGCAGGGAATGAGTGAAATTCATGATTCCAGGCTGTGGCAATGTTGAGTCCAAACACTTTTTAGATACCATTGTAGTTTCCTCATATGTAGTCTTGCATATGGAATTAGCAGAATGCAGGAGGCCATGTAGCCCAGAGCCTGCAGAATTTTTCTTGCAGATAACTGGGTCTTTGTTGCCATGCTTTTGAAGTAAGAAGTCAGTTGCCTTTGTTTGTCTGGCGTGAGATAAGCCATCTGGGCAGTTGTATTTAAGCTTGCACCCAGGAATATTATCTCTTGAGAGGGTACTAGTTTTGATTTATTTACGTTTACTGTGTACCCTAGACAAATTAGTAATCTTTTTACAAACGCCAGATGCTTTAGTAGAATTGTCTTTGGTCTCTGCTTGAATGAGGCAGTCGTCCAAGTAGGGATATATTTGAATTCCTCTTTGTCAGCAAAATGCAATTACTGGTGCCAGGCATTTTGTGAAGACCCTGGGTGCAGTAGATAAGCCAAAGGGCAGTGCAGAGAATTGGTAGTGCATTGAGCCAGCTAAGAATCTGAGGTATCTTCTGCAAGATTGCCTGATTGGGACATGCAGGTATGCCTCTTTTAGATCCAAAGTTACAAGCCAAGCCTTCTTGCCCAACATGGGCAGAAGCTGCTGCAGAGTCAACATTTTGAATTTCAGAATGTCCAGAAAAGTATTTAGAATAGACAGGTCCAGAATTGGTCTCCATGCTTTGTCCTTTCTTGGTACTAAGAAAAGTCTTGAGTAAAATCCTTGTCCCTGGTCTTGTAGTGGCACTGGCTGAATAGCCCTCATGTCCATGAGAGATTAAACTTGTTTTTGTGCCTCTGCCCATTGATTGTGTGGCAGGTCTGGCATGCCTTTTGCCTTTGGAAGGGTGTGAAAGTGGAACCTGTAGCCCTGAGAGAATATATTTAAGACCCATTTGTCCTGGGTGACCGTGTGCCAATTTTGTGAAAAAAGTGCTAGCTTTCCCCCAAAGGGTGCTGCCAAAAGATAAATGCTTGGCATTGGCAGAGGGAAGTCATTGGGACTGCTTCCTATATGGCTGTGATTTCTCTTCTCCGCTTTTGGAGGTAGAAGTACCCCATTGTTTGGGCCTGTATGAGCCCTGGGGCTGTTGTTTGCCTCTAGGGCGTCTGTATCTGCCTCTTTGTGGCCTGTCTGACACGGGAAAGGACCAATTATTAGAAGGCCAGTTCCTGCTAAATCTGGGTGGCTGTACCTGTAAGAAATCCTTCACTGTCTGCATAGATTTAGCTTTATCCTCCATTTTCTTCAACACCTCTTCTGCCTTAACACCAAAGTATCATGCTGTAATGGGGCATCCAATAATTTTGCTTTAACATGATCAGGCAGAGTCTGTTCCTTTAACCAAGCATGCCTTCTAATAACAGAACACATTACAGCGGCCCTGCAAGAGGCCTCCAGTGAATCATGACCACATTGCAAAGTATGTTTTCCCACTTGTTCAGCTGCATGCAATAAATCCTGCAATTCCTTGTTCTCAGAACATTCAGAATTTGTCAACATTTGTTTCAACAGAGACATTAAATATTGCTGATATTTAAGCATATGAAACTGACAATTTAAAGCCCTTACATCCAAGGTAGCAGAAGTGAACTTTTTTACCCCATCTATCCAGTGCCCTAGAATCTCTATCTGAGGGTACAGGGTTTTTTGCAGTAGCAGCCTTGACCCCTTTGGGACCCTGAGAAATAGTTTCTGGGTCAGCAGCAGGGTTTTTATATAGAAATTTATGAGAATCTGGAACCCTGTAGTATCTGTCTCGCTTAACAGGTGCAGGAGGTAGAGAATCGGGAGACAGGCCGGACTTTGAAAATACATCATCTACAATGTCTAGAATAGGTGGAATAGCAAGAGGTCTGTGCTGAGGTAGAAGAAGAAAGTCTCTGAGCCTTTTCTTAGAATCTGAATAATCTTGGCTCTCCTAGTGGAAATGCTCCCTCATGGTATGCAGGGTTTCCCCAAATGAGTAATCCTAAGGAGGAGAAGCTGAATGAATAGATTCCTCAGCATCAGAATCCTCATAGGGAGGAATAGAGTATCCCTGTTGTGAAAAGGAGTCAGAGGAAATGAAAACCTGATCAGAGGAATCATAGTCAGTATCTTGCCTAGGCCTCTTATCAGGAGGGGGATGGGAACCCCTGATCAAAGTAATTAGGTCTTCAGCCATTTTGAGCATCTGTTTTTTAGGCATGGAAGTCTGTCCTGGAGAATGCTGTACTTGTTTCCTTGTCTTTAAAATTGTTTTAGCTTTTGTCTTGGATGCTGAAGTTGGCTTGATATAAAGTTGTGTAGGTCTGAAAACACCCTCAGAAGCCGATGCCTGCTCAGCGGCTCTGGACCCATCTGAGGGATTAGTTTCCGAAGGCCCAATATCTTGAGTATCCAGAGGCCTAGTAGTCTCCATGTGGGAGTCGGAGGCGGCCTGTGACTCTGAGGTAGCGGGTGTCAGGGGCTGCGAAAGCACCTCACTGAGAACCGGCGACTGGCCTAGAAGAGGCTTCATCGTCGGTTTTGGACCTCGGATGCCTGTCCTTTTTCCTTGCGCTTTTTATGAATTCCGGTCGTCGGTTGTTCCGATGGCATTATATAGTTAAACCTTTGGCCAAAGTAATGAAAAGCAAAATCGTACCAACGCTTAATAGTGCGCTGGTTAAATCTAGCACAAAACCGACAACTAGCAACGTTGTGATCAGGGCCTAGGCAAGGAATACAGTAAGAATGAAAATCCTTATGAGGTATATGCTTCCCACAAGAAATACAGCTGTTAACTTTTTCTGACATCGGTCTGGAGCAAGAAAAAAGTTTCCTCAATGGGGTACTTAGCTTTATATAAGACTTCAGATCTGAAATTCAATCTCGAAAACCTCAGGAGTCGGTCAACCGGCACTTGCAAACTGCTTTTGCTTTGGGCACCGCGCGGCAAGAAAGACTGAAGAAAATGGCGTTGGCTGCATCTTTTATACCCCTGGTTTACTGACGTCAGGGAAGAGGCGACAGCAGCCAACGCCGGACCAGGACTTTGGAATTCAGGCCGACTGCGGGTAAGCCTGCCAGCAGGATAACCCTAGTGTAATGACTGCAACAGTGAAACACGATGAACATCAGTGCATATACATTTCTGTTCTCTTCCAGTAGGGCACACTGTGATTACATTTCAAACAACACTTTGCAAACACCTTTTCAACACACGTCTGTACAAGCAATTTGATATATACACATGGCATACAGTTTTAATACATTTGTAACACAAGCATCTTGTATAAATCATTTTGATATTCATCAATGACATATAATTATTTACATAATTCCAGCTAGTTGTGCTGGCAGTATCTCCTTTCATCACACTTCTCTCCCACCCCCTTCAAAGACTCAAGCTAGTTTTTCAAGTGACCCTTGAGAAAGTTTGCTTGAGAGGAATGTGCCTATCTGGGAGTACCCCATACCCTGTCTTGAGATTCCAGCTGCCTTGGCATTGCTGACCTCAGTACAGTGCTGCACTGCAACCAAAAGCTCCACCATAGTAACTTGGGATTTTACTGGCTGGCTCCCTATAGCCATACATCCCCCTTAGTCTTCTACTGCAAATACTTAGCACCAGTGCCTCACCTTTCATGGTAAGGTTTCATCATGTTATCATGGTTCAGTTTGTGCCCCTTCCTCCTGCCTAACACTTCTACCATGTAGTTAACAACACTGACTTTCCTTACCACTTTGAAGGGTCCCTCCCAAGCTGCCTGCAGCTTATTCTGTATGACAGGAATGAGAACCATGACAAAATCTCAGGAGTCGGCCGACCAGCACTTGCGAACTGCTTCTGCTTCGAGCACCGCGCGGCAAGAAAGACTAAAGAAAATGGCGTCGGCTGCATCTTTTATACCCCTGACAACCTGACATCAGGGAAGGGACGACAACAGCCGACGCAAGACCCAGGACTTTGGAATTCAGGCAGATTGAGGGCAACCTGCCAGCAGGATTACCCAAATGTAATGACTCCAAAGTACAGTTGTGTACACTTACCATAAATGTAGATGTTCGAGTGTCTTCACTGTTGCAGTCATCACTGTAGGGTTCTTCCTGCCGGCAGGCAGTCCTCGGTCGGCCAGAATCCCAAAGTCTGGGTCCAGCGTCGGCTGTTCAGTCATGCTCCCTGATGTCAGAGCGCTAGGAGTACAAAGCTGCCAGCCGACGCCATGTTCTCCAGTTTTTCTTGCCCCAGATGTCAGGTGCCCAAAAATGAAGGCTAATAGTAAAACAAAAAAGAAACATACAACAAACCCCATACCCTGAAGCAAATACACCTCAGAAGAAGGGTGAAGTAGGAAACCATACTAATGAAAATATAAGAGGGGTCAGGAGGGAGGGTAACCCAGACTGCAACAGTGAAGACACTCGAACATCTACATTAAGTAAGTGTACACAACTGTACTATGTTCATCGTGTTTCACTGTTGCAGTCATCACTGTAGGGTTGAATCCCAAAGCTGAGATAAAGGGTGGTGGTTATAGAGAAGGGGCGGCTAGAAGGCCCTGCAAGACTGCAGAAGCAAAGCCTGCCCTAGACTTAGAGTGAAGAGGGAGATTGTAGTGCTTAGAGAAAGTATGCACTGAACTCCAAGTTGCAGCTTCCAAAATATCTTTGGTAGGTGCTCCCCTGAGAAAGGCAGCTGAAGTAGCAGCAGCTCTGGTAGAGTGAGTCCTAATTTTTCCTGGGATTTGCTTTCCATGATGAGAGTAACAAAATCTGATTCCATGAGCAATCCATTTAGAAATGGTCTGTTTTGAAATAGCTTTGCCTTGGGAATTTGTTGCATAAGAAACAAAGAGTTGCTGTGTTTTCCTGATACCCTTGGTTCTGTCCAGGTAAACACAAAGTTGTCTGTGTACATCCAAGGAATGCAAGATCCTTTCCCCCTTATTTTGTGGATTAGTGAAAAAAGTTGGCAGGTGAATAGCTTGATTTAAAGCCACTTTGGAAACCACTTTCAGCATGAAAGTAGGATTAGTCCTTAAAGACACCCTATCTTGGTGAAAATAATATAAGGTTCCACAGCCATGAGTGCTTGTAACTCCGAGACTCTCCTGGCTGAAGTCAAAGCCAGCAGAATAGCTGTCTTCCATGATAAATACTTAAGATCAGATGTGGCAGCAGGCTCAAAAGGAGGCAGAGTGAGTTTTTCCAGAACATAGTTGAGGTCCCAGGCAGGTATGAGTGGTGTCCTAGGGGGCCTTAAATTCTTTGCTCCTCTGAGATATTGTTTCAGAAGTGGATGGGAAAAGATTGGAGGATCTGTATTGTAATGTGCAGAGATAGCTCAGGCATGTATTTTAATGGAGGAGAAGGATAAACCCTTATGTAGCATGTCTGTCAGGTAAAGCAAAATCAGAGGGATGTTAGGAATGAGGGGATCCGAATCCTGAGCATGCATCCAGGTGCAAAATCTCTTACATTTACCTGCATAAGATTTTCTAGTACTAGGCCGTCTGGCTTCTAAGATGACATCCATGACCTGTTTGGGAAGAGAAGGATTAATCATAGACCCTGAACTTGCCAGGCTGAGAGTTTTGACATGAGAGTGCAGAAACTGGCCCTGGTGTTGGGACAAAAGAGTTGGAATCGGAGGTAAAATCCAAGGTGGCTCTTGGGATAGATTCATCAGTGTTGAGTACCAAAATTGACGAGGCCAACGTGGGGCCAGTAAAATCATCATCTTGGGCTTGTCCTGCTTGATCTTTAATAACACCCGTGGAAGAAGAGGTAGTGGCGGAAAGGCATACCCCGAGAGGTTTCTCCAACTGAATGATAGTGCATCCACTTTCCATGCTAGTTTGTGAAATGTCTTTGTGCAAAAAATCTGTAACTGGTGGTTGAGGGGGGATGCAAATAGATCTATGTCCGGGCAGCTCCAGGCTTACGTAATCATCTTGAATATTTGGGTGTCTAGCATCCACTTGTGTGAGTCTGACAGGTTCCTGCTCAGGCTGTCTGCCAGAATATTTTGTTTCCCTGGCAGAAACTGAGCTTGTAGATCCACTTTGCAAGCTAGAGCTGTGTTCCAAAGAGTCATGGCTAGTCTGCAAAGGGGGTAGGAGTGTGAACCCCCTTGCTTGTTTATGTGCCGGTGTTGTCTGTCCGACTCAGTAGTTGTCCTGGTTGTAGAAGATCCCTGAAAGCCAAGAGGGCATTCTGTACAGCTAACATCTCTTTTAAATTGATATGTAGGTGCTTCTGATCCTCTGTCCAAAAACCTTGCAGACCATTTCCCTGCAAGTGGGCTCCCCATGCGTAATCCGAGGCGTCCGTGGTTAACACTTGGCTGGCTGGAGGCAGACTGATGGCTTTCCCTTTGTTGTGAAGACATGCCATGGTCCACCAATGGAATTCCTTTTGTAGACAAGGCAAGACAGCAATTTGTGTGTCTAGACTGTGGCAATGCTGGGACCATACACTTTTTAGGTACCATTGTATTTTTCTCATATGTAGTCTTGCATTTGGTATGAGAAGGATGCAGGAGGCCATGTAACCCAAAGCCTGCAGGAATTTCCTTGCAGTTAGCTGAGTTTTCGATGCCAAGGTTTTGAAAGTTGAAGACAGCTGCAGTTGCTTTTCGGATGTCAGGAATGCCATCTGGGTTGTTGTGTTTAGAAGAGCACCCAGAAAAGTTATCTGTTGTGTGGGTGTCAAATTTGACTTTTTTATGTTCACAGTGAATCCCAGGTACTTGAGAAGATTTTGAACAAATTCCAGATGCTGGAGTAAGACATCCTTGCTGTCTGCTTGAATAAGGCAGTCGTCCAGATAAGGGTAAATTTGAATTCCCTTGAGTCTGCAATAAGCTACTACTGGTGCCAGACACTTGGTGAAGACCCTGGGCAGTAGACAAGCCAAAGGGCAGCGCAGAGAATTGGTAATGTTTCGATCCGGCCTTGAACCTGAGGTATTTTCTGCACTCCTGTCTGATTGGGATGTGTAGGTAAGCCTCCTTTAAATCCAATGTCACCATCCATGCATTTTTGCTCAACATTGGCAGGAGCTGCTGCAAAGTAAGCATCTTGAATTTTGGTATGTCCAGGAAAGTGTTTAAGACTGACAGATCCAGGATGGGTCTCCATGAATTTTGCTTTCTGGGAACTTGAAAGAGCCTTGAGTAGAAACCTTGACCCATCTCGGATTGTGGAACCAGTTCTATGGCCCTCACATAGCCATGAGGGATCCCACCTGGTTTAATGCCTCTGACCATTGGTGTTTTGGAAGGTCTGGCCATTCGTGTGGTCTTGACAAGGTATGAAAGTGGAATTTAAAACCTCTTGAACTACATCCAGAACCCACTTGTCTTGGGTTATGTAAGTCCAATTTTGTTGAAAAAGAGAGTGAGTTTTCCTCCTAGAGGGGCTTCCAGGAGAGGAGATCCTGGAGCCGTGCAGGGGAAGTCATTGAGCCTGTTTTCTATAAGATTGAGGTCTGTCCTCTCCACCCCTGGGGATGGAAGCACTCCACTGCCTAGGTCTGTAAGAGGTCTGTGCTTGGGCCCTCCCTCTGGAGCGCCTGTATCTACCCCTCTGAGGCCTGTCCGAGCTGGGAAAGGACCAATTTTTAGTTGGCCAATTTCTGCTAAATCTTGGGGGCTGAACTTGTAAGAAATCCTTAACAGTTTGCATGGATTTTGCCTTATCCTCCATTTTCTTTATCACCTCTTCAGCCTTAGAGCCAAACAAAACATTATGCTGAACAGGTGCATCCAGTAACTTTGCTTTCACTTGATCAGGTAAGTTTTGTTCCTTTAACCAAGCATGCCTTCTAATGACTGTGCCAGTGGCAGCCGCCCTGCAAGAAGCCTCCAAGGCATCAAAACCACAGTGTAAACCATGCTTCCCCACTTGTTCAGTGGCATGCATCAAATCGTGTAATTCCTTATTATCTGCACATGCAGTAATGGTACCCAGCTTTTGTTTTACAACAGACAGTAGAAATTGCTGATATTTTGGCATATGAAATTGACAATTTAAAGCCCTAATAGATAAAGTAGCAGAAGTGTACACTTTTTTGCCCCATCTCTCCAAAGCTCTGGAATCCTTATCTGTCGGAATAGGGTTTTTAGCAGAAGCGGCTTTAACCCTCTTAGGACCCTGAGAAATGGTTTCTGGATCAGCAGTAGGATTTTTGTAAAGGAACTGGTGGGAGTCAGGGACCCTGTAATATCTGTCGGGCTTAGCAGGGGCTGGTGGAAAGGAGTCAGGAGTTAAATTAGCCACAGAAAAGGCATCATCCACAATATCCAGAATAGGAGGAATAGCCAGGGGTCTATGTTGGGGAAGAAGAAGGAAATCCCTAAGCCTTCTCTTAGATTCCGAGTACTCCTGTCCTTCCCAGTGAAAATGTTCCCTCATGTCATGTAAAGTTTCCCCAAAAGAAAAATCCTCATGGGGAGAAGCTGATGGAATGGATTTCTCAGCATCAGAATTCTCATGAGGAGGGAAAGAATATTCCTGTTCAGAGGAAGACACTGAAGAAATAGATGCTTGATCAGAAGATTCATAATCCAATTCTTGCCTTGGCCTTTGGTCTGGAGGGGGATGTGAACCCCTAATCATGGTTAGTAAGTCCTCTGCCATTTTAAGTAGCTGTTTCTGAGATTTGGGTCCCGGATCAGAAGAGGCCTGGGCTGGTGTCTTAGATTTAGAAGGAGTCTTTGCCTTTGTCTTTGGCTTTGCCTTTATCAGAAGCTGTGTAGGCCTGAAACCCCCTCGGAAGCCGGTACCTGCACAGCGGCTCCGGACCCATCCGAGGGAGCATTGTCCGAAGGTCCTGCAACTGGAGTGCTCAAAGGCCTAGTTGGCTCCTCGTGGGAGTCCGTTTCGGCAATCGGTTCTGAAATGGCCGACGTCAGGGGCTGCGAAAGTGCCTCACTGATGACGGCCGAACCTGTAGCTGGCTCTGCTTGTAAAACGTCATCTGATTTGGACCTCGGAGGCTTGTCCTTATCCTTGCGTCGTTTGTGAACTCCGGTAGTCGGAAGCGTGTCCGACGACATTTTATAATTAAATCGCCTACCAAAGTAGTGAAAAGCAAAATCGTACGTTGGTTAAATCTAGCACAAAACCGACAACTAGCTACGTCGTGGTCAGGGCCTAAACAAGGAATACAGTAAGAATGGAAATCCTTATGAGGTATTTGCTTCCCACAAGAAATGCAATTATTAACTTTTTCTGACATCAGACTGGAGCAAGAAAAAAGTTTCCCCAACGGGGTACTTAGCTTTGAGAAGAAGCAAGTCTTCGGACTGAAGCACGAAAAAATATCAGGAGTCAGCCGACTGGCAGTTGTGAACTGCTTTCACTGCACGGCAAGAAAGACTGGAGAACATGGCGTCGGCTGGCAGCTTTGTACTCCTAGCGCTCTGACGTCAGGGAGCATGACTGAACAGCCGACGCTGGACCCAGACTTTGGGATTCTGGCCGACCGAGGACTGCCTGCCGGCAGGAAGAACCCTACAGTGATGACTGCAACAGTGAAACACAATGAACATCAGTGAAACACGAAGAACATCCATGACCTGCTGTCCCACAGCATATTCTCTAGCTCAAGCATTCCTGTCATACCAGACCTTTTTCTGCAGTTGGGCTTCTGCAAAGTTTTCCTGGGCCAAGCCCATGAGCTCCCTGAGCCTTGTCCTGAGGTTTAGGACAAATGCCACAACAGACTCCTTGTGGGATTCACACTCACCCTCATGCTTTGCGAATCAAATCTAGAGGCCCCTCACCCTATATCCATACAGCAACTCAAAGGATGAAAAAACCTGTGGATTCCTGGGGCACCTCTCTGTAAGCAAATAACAGATGGGGCAAATATTTTTCCCACTCCCTCTTAAACTGGTCTACAAATGCCAGAAGCAAGGTCTTTAGTGTAGTGTTTAACCTCTCCACCAGGCCATTAGTCTGGGGTTGGTAGGGGTCGTCATTAGGTGCTTCACCCCAAAGTGCTCCAAGAGACAAGCTAGCAGGTCTGACATGAAACTGGCACCTCTGTCAGTTGGTATTTCTTTTGGGAAACCTACCTTGCTGAAAACCTCTAAAAAAGCATTTGCCACCTTTTCTGTCTCGATGGAGGACACAGCCACCGCCCTTAGGGCATCTGGTAGCATAATCTACCACCAGTAGGATGTACTTCTTCCCTGTGGAACTTGGGGTACTCAGAGGCCCACAATATATATAGATACCATCTGAAACAGCTCCACAATCACAGGCAAAGGCATCAAAGGAGCTTTCACCTTGTCCTCTTGCCTTGTCTACTTTTTTGGCACTGCTCACAGATCCTGCACTCCCCTGGTACATCCCTGGAAATCCCAGGCCAATAAAATTTCTGCATAATACATCCCTTGGTATGCTTTATGCCCATATGACATGCAAAGGGAATGTTGTGGGCTATGGCTAAAAGTGCAAGATGGTAGAATCTGCGCACTACCAACTGCTGTATTACCTCACTTTCCAGCCCTCACTCAGGGGTCCATTCTCTATACAGTAAGCCTTTTTCCCAGTACACAGATTCCCCCTTTCCTTGAGAATCAGGCGCCTCCCTGGCTACCTCCCTTAAGCCTTGTAATGTAGGTTCTTAGAGCTGAGACTGTCTCAACTCTGTCTTTCTAACCCTTTTCAGCTCCCCTTCCACAGGAAGTCTGATATCCTCTGACAGAAGTGCCTCACTGTCAGCCTGGGTACTACTTACTCACCTCTGCCCTTGCAGTCATTCTGTCCAAGGGAACATCAGTACCCACAAGCAGCTGTGGCTCACCTTCAGTCTCACTGCTACAGGGTAGCTCCCTCTCTGAAGTAACCATCTCACCAGTCCTGGCTTCAAGTGTGCAGTCTGTCTGGGTCCCCCCCCCCCCAGGTTACCAGACCCACATGCTTATCTTCAAGCCTGACTGCATGTAACTGCATGCACACAAGGTACTAACATTATCAGAATCATTCCCTATCAGGACATCTGCAGGGATATCCTCAAACACACTTACCTACTTGCTTGCTTCCTTTTCCACCCTCCCAGTCAAGGTGAACCATAGCCAAAGGTATTTGGAATGAGGTCCCTCCTAAAGCTCTGACTTTAGTAGACTAACTACTGTAGGCTTCACAATGGTTACATCAGAGGCTGTCTCTATCTCTCTTAGCAGTGGCCTGTTTCCCATCTACTAGGACACAATATAACCTCTTGTGGTAGTCTGGTACCCTTGTTGTCTCCAGACAACTTACCACTTGGCTTTCTGTTATTCCCACTTACTCGCTCCCCCCACCTTTTGTTCCCCACCTTGCCAACGTGGACATCTATACGCTACACGGCCCCACCCATTACATTGAAAACATTTAACCCTTGACCCTGGCTGTGTACTGGCCAGCCTTTCAAAAGTGGTGGTCTGACACCCACTCACCCACCTATGAAAATAAGTGCTTAACTCAGCACTACTTTCACACACAACTATCAAAATTATCGACCTCTGTAAATTGTGGAAGTAATTTACTGACCTTTACTGCTTCTGGGGTTCGGTTACTCCCTTTCCCATTACCTGCATGACCCTGGCGAAGAGTCAGCATTTCCTTTTCATGTTGCCTCTGCCTATTATTTTCTTCTGCTTCCAAATGCTGCAGTCTCTCTGCTGATTCTGCTTCGACCTCCAAATGATGCAGTCTCTTTGCTAATTCTGGTTCCAACCATTTGGCCTCCAGTTCAAGTCTCTAAATCCCAATGGAATTTTTAAGACCTCTGAGGCAAAGATGAACTGTCCATTTTCTGAGAGCTGTAAATCCCCAAGGACAGTCTGGCTGTCTTACTAGTTTCTGCTCTGTGATGCAGCTGTGGTTAAGGCTGCAATCATGTATCCTTTAGTCAGGTTGCCATGCCCCAGTCCTTTGGCTTGGCACATCTCAGCCAACTGGCTCCTTGTCAGCTTGCCATAATACTCTGCTGACATCCTTGCCTGCTTTCCCTCACTAAGCTATCTACAATATTAATGCTGGAACAGCATGGAGAATCACATCATTTCTGGTCACCTGACTTCTAGTTCCCAGGCCAAAACCCCCATTGCTAGAAGCTGGCAGCATTTAGCATCTATCTGTAAAAATATACAGATATGGGCTTCTCCTCAGATCTCTGGTAGATGCTGGAAGTCATAAAACAACGGAATTTTTTCATGATTCAAAAGTAGCAATTAGTAAACTCCAAGGACAATACAGGAAGCTCCCTAGCACAGACTGTCTCTTCAACTGCAATGAAAATTTTATGGCATAGCCTACAATGTAATTTAACTTCAGATATTTTTTCTAAAGTTTGCTGGACTGAGGTTAACCTCCTGTACTGCAGTTTCTACTGTTAAAATATATACATTTAAACAGTTACAATAGTGCATGTACATTTCTGTTCTCTTCTAGTAAGGCACACTGTGGTTACATTTCAAACAGCACTTTGCAAATACCTTTTCAACACACACGTCTGTACAAGCAGTTTGATATATACGACAAACAGTTATAATACATTTGTAACACAAGCATCTTGTATAAATCATTTTGATATTCAGCAATGACATATAATTACTTACAAAATTCCAGCTAGCTGTGCAGCAGTAACTCCTTTCGCCACAACCACAAGGAGTTCCTTGAGTCTAGAATCCATAGCATCTCGATTTTTTAACAAATAAAACTATATACAAGAGTCTGGGTAGATTAAACATAATCCTAAAGGCATGACATCATTAATACCTTCTATGTTTCACTCAGGCTGTATTGTTCATTCCCTTATCCTGGTCTACATTTAACATTAGTTTTATTGTTCATGGTCAAATAGCCCTTTTCGCCGGATTCCCCAAAACATATTCTACTTATATCGTTTAAAAAATCAAACTTCCATTATTTAATTTATAATTCCCAAGTTCCACTGATTTTATTTCATTCATCATTTGAATAAAATATCAGAATTCTGGGTTATTTTTAAGTGTCAATTTCCTGTTTTGCTACTATAAGTAGCAAAGGTAACATTAGCTTAGATGTATTTGGCCTGTTTTACTTTGTCCCAACTCAGCAGGAAAATACAGTTGTGTGAAATAAACTTTCCATAAAATATGTTCATACAGCTCACTGTTGCAGTAGCCTAAACTACTTAGGTTATATCCAATTAAGCATACGATATGCCATCCAACTTTTCAAAGCTTAAGGGCACCATCCATGTGCCCTAACGGCCAGGAGGTAGAGTACAGCTGCACATAAAAAAAGCAGTCAGAGCTTTCTTGCCTCAAGAAGAGACACATGCTCAGAATGGTAAAACAAAAGTAACTATATGCACAAGGATATATACAGCCACACCGTGACAATACACAAAAAACAAATGAGGGGGATGGAAGGGAGGATAAGCATACTGCAACATCGATCTAGTCAAACATTTATTTTTATGTTAAGTTTACTTACATAATAGCACGATGTTCATGACTACATAACTGTCACACTACCCAAAGCTATTCAGGTAGATTACCACAGCTTAGAAATAAAATAGGGAGGAGGAGGACGCTTAAGAATCCAAGAGCCCCTGGGGAATGGTCTTACAAAGCCATTCTGGACCTGGAAAAGGAATCCAGTGTATAATGCTTTGCAAAAGTATGTACAGAGGACCAAGCTACTTCCTCTGGAATACTTTAAGTCCACAACTTTTCACAGAAAGTCACAGAAGACGCCAAAGCCCAAGAAGGGTGGGCCCTAATCCTGCCTGGAAGTGGCTTGTTATATGACCATAATAAAAATACGCAGCATGAGGCAATCATCTAGAGGTTGTTACTTTTACAGAAGACAAACAGCTGATTTGCTTTCATAAAGGTTTTAGTGTTGTCTAAGTAGTATCTGAGCTGCCTGTGGACATCAGAGTATGAAGGATTCTTTCACCCTTGTTTTTAATGTTCTGGGAATATACAGGGAGATTAATAGACAACCTCAAGATAAACTCTGAAACTTTGGGCATAAAAGATTTATTCTCAAAGAAACCCCAACACTGTGAACAAGGTAGGGTTGGGCCCACCATACGAATTTCCAACTCAGACACCATTCTCGTAGAAGTTAGAGTAATGGGTAATGCAGTCTTCCACATTAACAACCTCAATTCAGCCTGATCACCTGGTTCAAATAGAAGAGTTTGCTTTTCAAACAAAATTAAGATTCCATAGGGGTAGCCACCTATCTACTAGGTGGAGGGGAACGTAAAACTCCTTTACAAACAGCTTGATTTGAGAACAGAGTAAAAAGGGTTGATAGGATCCAAGAGCAGACAAGAAGAAATGGCAGACAGATGAACCTTGAAAGAGGCCAGGGAGCAAAATCACACACAAATAATAAGGAACCAGAGTCAAATGGGCTTTAAAACAGTCCTCGTTATTGGACTGGTGTACCAACTAGAAAATCTTTGACATTTACACACATGTGATTTCCTAGTAGCATTTTTTTAAACCTCTTTCATACCTGCTACATGCCCTAATTTACAAAAGGTGCCTAAGAAGTATCACAATTCTATCATCTAGTCAATTAAAGACTTTTCAGATTAAAGTGCATCGCATTACCCTTGCCTTGTGTTAATAAACCCACTCTGCAGCAAAATGTAGTACTTGCTCTTGGCCAGTTTTAGAAAGGCAGGAGAAAGTTCAGTTGTGTACACTTACCATAAATGTAGATGTTCGAGTGTATTCACTGTTGCAATCATCACATTTGGGTTAACCTTGCCAGGATAGCCCTCGGCCAGCCCGAATACCAGAGGCTTAGCATTTCTGCGTTGGTTGCTGTTGCTTCAGGACTTACGTCAAGTCATCAGTAGTATAAAGTAAGGCAGCCATTACATCAGTTTTTCTTGCCCTAACCTGTCAGGAGCCCCCAAGTAGCAGCCAGGTTCTGGTGTAAGAACCCCACCAGTAGAAAGTAAATACCAATATGTCCCTTGTAAGGAAAGAGAAGATAATAATAAAAAAAAAAGAAGGGGGGTGGGGTGGAGGGAGGGAAACCAGGACTGCAACAGTGAATGCACTCGAACATCTACATTTATGGCAACTGTACACAACTGTACTATGTTCTTCATGTTTCCATTCTGCAGTCATCACATTTGGGTTGATTCCCAAAGCTGAGGAAATGGGAGGAGGCAGTCAAGGATGCCCTGCAAGAATGCAGAGGGAAACCCTGCCCTGGATTTGGAGAAGACAGGCAGGTGCTAATGCTTGGTAAAGGTGTGAGCAGATGTCCAGGTGGCAGCCTCCAGGATGTCCCTGGTGGGGACTCCTCTGTGGAAAGCTGCAGAGGTGGAGTGAGTTCTGACCCCCTTGGGGGAGGCTTTCCATGTTGTTTATAGCAGAAATGGGTGCAGTGTGTTATCCATTTGGAAATGGTTTGTTTGGAGATGGCTTTGCCCTCTGCCCGTGTAGCAAAGCTAACTAGCAATTGATCAGACTTTCTGAAGGATTTAGTCCTGTCTAGATAGAATCTGAGCGGTCTGTGCAGATCAAGAGAGTGCAGGATCCTTTCCCCCTTATTCTGGGGATTAGGAAAAAAGGTGGGAAAATGAATGGATTGGTTGAGAGCCACACTGGACACCACCTTGGGTGTAAAGGATGGGTTAGTCCTAAGGCTGTCAGCATGGAAGATGATGAAGGGCTCCTCAGCCATGAGTGCTTGCAGCTCGGAGACCCTTCTGGCTGAAGTGAAGGCCAGAAGGAAAGCCGTTTTCCAGGAGAGAAATTTTAGCTTGGTCTAAGAAGCTGGTTTGAAGTGGGGGCAGGGTGAGCTTTTCCAAAACAAAGTTAAGGTCCCAAGCTGGTGTTGGTGCTCTTCTGGGTAGCCTCAAGTTGCTAGCCCCTCTTAGGAACTGTTTGATCAAAGGGTGTGAGAAAAGGGGCTGCTCAGTGGGAAAATGAGCAGAGATAGCAGAGGGATGAATTTTAATAAAGGAAAAAGAAAGACCACTGTGTAGAAGGTCACCTAAGTAATCCAGGATGAGAAGGGAGGGAGGGCTGTGCCGCATTGGCTCCCTTAGCCTGAATCCAGGTGCAGAACCTTTTCCATTTGTCAGCATAAGACTTTCTAGTGCTAGGGCATCTGGCCTCATGTATTACATCTAGAACCTGTTTACTGAGGTTGGCAGACTGAACAGGGGTTAGGGAATAAGCCAAGCTGCCAAACTGAGTGTCTGCAACTGGGGATGCATGAATTCCCCTTCCCTCTGGGTCAGGAGGTTTGGAATCTGAGGAAGATGCCATGGTGGCAGTGGGGACAGGCTGCACAGCAAGGGATACCAGTGCTGGTGAGGCCAGTCTGGAGCTATAAGACTTGTCCTTGGTTTTTCCTCCTTTATTTTGGGCAGTACCCTGGGGAAGGGAGGTAGTGGAGGAAAGGCATAGAATGATATAATGACCTAGGGGAGAGACAGGGCATCCGCTTTCCAAGTCATGCAGTGATGCTCCCTGGTGCATAATTTGCTGAGCTGATGGTTGATGTGGGAGGCAAAGAAGTGGGCCCTCAGGGTGCCCCATTTCTGAGTTATCAGGGTGAAGGTGCTTCTGTTGAGCTGCCACTCATGTGGGTACAGAAGATTTCTGCTTAAGTGGTCTGCCAGAGAGTTGAGAGAAATTGTGCTAACGTGGAGTTGCATGGCAGAGGCTGTGTGTCAAAGGGTCACCCCTTGCTTGTTGATATACCACATCATAGTGGTGTCTGTTTTGATCAGGAGAGCCCCTGGGGAGAGAAGGGACTTGAAAGCTATCAAGGTGTGCTGGACAGCCATCATCTTTTTTTGGTTGATATGCAGATGGATTTGCTGTGGGCTCCATTGACCCTGTATGCACCTGCCGTCCAGGTGTGCACCCCAGGCATAGTCTGATGCATCTGTGGTGAGGGTCTGGGCGGCAGGAGGTGGTGAGAAAGGTAGTCTCTTGTTGTGGGAGCATGCTGTTGCCCACCAAAGAAAATCTTTTCTGAGGCAAGGTATTACAGGTATACGAGTCTCCAGGTCTTGAGAGTGTTGACACCAAAAGCTTTTTAGGTACTACTGAAGTTTCCTCAAATGCAGTCTGGCATATGGAACGAGTAGTATGCAAGATGCCATGAACCCCAGAGCTTGCAGGATTTTCCTTGCAGACAGCTGGGGTCTGGGTGGCTAGTTGAGAGAAGTAGGCTGTTAGGAAAGTTTGCTTTTCTGGTGCAAGGAATGCCATCTGGGATGCTGTGTCCAGGCTTGCTCCCAGGAATATAATCCTTTGGGTGGGCACCTGTTTGGATTTCTTTTCATTGATTCTGTACTCTAGGGAGGTTAGTACGGACTTTACAAAGGCCAGGTGCTTGAGCAGCTTTTTCCGGCTGCCTGCCTGAATTAGGCAGTCATCTAAGTATGGGTAAATCTGGATATTCCTTTGTCTGCAAAGGTCAATGCTTGGAGCCAGACATTTTGTGAAAATTCTGGGAGCAGTAGATAAGCCAAAGGGAAGCGCACAGAACTGAAATGCTGAGATCCTGCCTTGAAACTCAGATATTTCCTGCATGATTCTCTGATAGGAATGTGGAGGTAGGCCTCTTTTAGGTCTAGGGTGGCTAGCCAAGCATCCTTGGAGAGCATGGGTAGCAGATGCTGGAGGGTGAGCATTTTGAATTTTGGGATCACCAGCATTTTCTTCCATCTTTTTTAAGACCTCTTCTGACTTAGTGCCAAATAAGTTGTCTTTGTGCAAGGGGGCATCCAACCATTTAGATTTGACATGGGCTGGCAAGGGCTGTTCCTTAGGCCATGCAGGTCTTCTAAGAACAGATCCGGTGACTGCTGCCCTGCAAGAAGTTTCTAGGGCGTCAAAACCACAGTGCAAGGCGTGTCTAGTTATTTGATTTGCAGAATGCATTAACTCTTGTAACTCTAGATTCTGCACAAGCAGGGAAGGAAGACATTTTTTGTTTGAGGAGTTCCAGGGTATGTTGCTGAATTTTTAGCATATGGAACTGACAAGAAATTTGTGAGAGTCAGGGACTCTGTAGTACCGGTCTGGTTTTCTGGGTGCAGGAGGGACGGGTGTCAGGAGTCAAGCTGGATTCCAGAAAAACATCTTCCACAACAATCAGGACTGGGGAAGATGGCCTAGGGTCTGTACTGTGGAAGATCTAAGAATTTCCTGAGTCTCTTTTTAGACTGAGGGTAGCCCTGACTCTCCCACTGGAAATGCTCCCTTAAGGTATGAAAGGTTTCCCCAAAGGAAAAATCTCTGTTGGAGAGGCTGAAGGGATGGAATCCTCTGCATCAGAATCCTCATGAGTAGACAGGGGTTTCATGTCTTCATATTCAGAAGCATCAGAGTCATCTGACTCTTGTTCAGACAAAACTACAGGGGACAGATCTCTTTTCCTTTTGGGGGGGGGTATCTTGGCTTCCCCTGATCATGATAAGGTCTTCTGTCATTTTAAGCATTTGAGACTGAGGCAAGGAAGCGGGTGCCTGAGATTGGGTCGTCGGTTTCTTGGGTGTGGTTCGTACCCTGGGCCTAAGAAACTCGGTCGTTTTTGAAAAAAACGGTAGTTGTGAAAGAAGACCTCGGTTTGAATCGAGAATCAGTAGTGCGAAGGACTTCCTCGGAAGCCGGTGCCTGCTCAGCGGCTCCGGACCCATCCTAGGTAGAGACTGCAGGATCCTTAGTCGAAGAAGAGTTTTGCTGCATACCGGATTCCGAAAGGGTCTTGGTAGCAGCCAGCGAATCCACAGAAGCGGGCATAAGGAACTGCAAAAGCGACTCACTGAGGACCGGAGAACTGACGACTAGCTTAATGGGAACGTCGTTGATAGCTTTGACAGAGGATTTTTGTAACTTCAATTGAAACCCCAGACTGAGTAGGAATTTCTGATAATTGTTAATAACTCTTGACAAATGCAAAAAGTTATCCAAACATGGAGGAATCCGAAATGCCTTTGAAACCTGCAATAAGCAAATGTTGAAGCCAGATGCTTTAATACCCTTTGAGTAGTAAACAGTAAAAATGGTAATACAGAGAACTGATAGTATAAGCCAGATACAGAAAATATTAAATGCGTAAAACGTCTGACAATAGCAATGTCATGGTAGGTATCTTTCAAATCTAGATTTAGCATGAAAGTTAGTAAAGGGATGATAGGTAACAGGGTGTGGAGGGCTGACATTTTAAACTCTGGTACCCTGACAAAAAATATCCATGATTAAAACCCTTTGCCCATTTTGCTAGAAAACACTAGTTCTAGGACACCCTGACATAAAATATATTTCAGAACTGGAGAAAACAGGAATATTTGGTTTAATGAGCAAGGAGGAATCCCCTGAAAAGGGCAGGGAGTTGTCAAATGTACCCCTTTTCAATGGAATTTCAGAACCTACAATAGAGACTGTCAGTGTGTGTGTGTGTGTGTGTGGGGGGGGGGGGCTGTAGAAGAAATAGTCATTCTGACTTTTTGGACAGCGTCTGATTTTGAAAAACGTTCCCTTTTCTTTTTTTAAACCTTCCTTGCTACGGCTATTTAAAATCCTGTTTGCTGCACTCTGATGTTTAATTCACTTTTTGAAAAAGTGGAGTTGGTATGGAAAGGAAATTTGTATATGCTTTAAAAAAAGGAGGGTTGTAAGATTTGGTTCACCCCATGAATCAGCTTTACCCTTTCATCAAATCTCTTAACCACTTCAACTGCAAAAGGGTCAAACAGATCTTCCTTGTCTAGGGAAGAATTTAAAATCTCAGTCTTATCTTATGGTAAATTTTAAGAATGTAACTAAGGAAAGCTTTTTGTGACTGAACCAGATGCAGCAGCTCTGCAGACAGTATCAGCAGCACTGTAAGAATACATTAAATAATATTTAATCACAAAATAGAGGTACCCATAGAATTACTCACCTCTGAAGAGAAAAGGTTGAGTTAACTTTTTCATGTTCTCAAAAAGCAGAAGAAAAACCTTTACACTAGCCTGGCAGTGTAACATTCTGAATGTTATTAATGGCAGAATACACTTTCTTCCTAAATCTGCCAAAAGCTTTCCTGTCCTAGTCTGAAAGGATAGGGATTAGCATTGGCAATCTTGTTAGCATAAAATGTTTTAAATAAGAACATCACTGCCAGATCTGCTTTAGCTTTAGAAAACAGATGTGTGTGACGGTGAGATACTTTACATAACCTATCAGGCTTTTTAAATGCAGGAGGTTTACTGCAAGCTGTCAGGAAAATACCATCTAAAACACAAAGCAGGAGGTACATCTGCAGGTTGTGGACTATCCAAACTGTGATAAATAATACAGATCTTGTGGTCTACACTCTTGTGAACAAACCTTTAACAAAACCTTCTCTCCATAAAGTCATATACCACTGCCAGAATCTCCTTGTTTTGACTGCGTCTGCTTCTCAAACAATCTGGAAATATACAGCTGATAAGTATATTTTTGGGACTTAAACTGTTCAGAGTTTTGCAGTGTCTTAATTTTTGCTTGACTAAATTATTTATATATTTGCCGGCATTGCTTTCTGATACTCTAAGTGCTCCATTTTGATTTTTTCCTAATTTACTGCTTTCTGCAATTATTTTTAGTCATTTTTTTAATTTAATTGCATTTATTTAAACTGTATTTGCTTTAATAATGCTACACACTCAAGTGTACTAGCTTGCACTGCATTTGAATTGTTTTTACTACTGAAAGCTCCGTGGCGTAACAGTATAGAACAAATAAATAGGCAGGGGTTCTAATCTCAGTTCTGGCAATTGTGTCTGTATAAGTGCATGTTTGCAGGTGTTTAGATAGCCTATCTACCACAAGAGGAGAGGTTTGTAGCCCAGAAAGTGTAGTTTATTGGCCGTTTGGGCAGTTTTTCCATCCCTTTCAACTTTCTGGTTTAAAATCCTGCATCTGCGCTCATTCCCCACCTTTCCTCTAACTAGTCTAGTACAGATACAGATTTGCTGTATCCAGGACCGTTTGTAAGCTTCTGAGCCCCTCCCCACAAGCCTTTCTGTGTTGGAGGGAAACCTTCTAGCTTATCAGTGGGAGTGATAAGCACTAAGTAGCTTATCTACCACAAGAGGAGCGGTTTCTGGCCCAGAAATTGTAGTTTATTGGCCATTTGGGCAGTTTTTCCATCCCTTTCAACTTTCTGGTTTAAAAGCCAGCGTTTGCGTGAGTTTGTGCTTGTTTAAGCTCTGTGGATCCAATTTTGCATCCTGCAGATGGCAAGAGCATAAGGAAGGAGAGACACTCTAAGTGCCTCCATTTTGTTTTTTCCTAATTTACTGCTTTCTGCACTTATTTTTAGTCTTTTTTAAATTTAATTGTATTTATTTAATTAGAAGTTATGTACTCACCATAACGTTCCATCTGAGTAGGTACTTCATTTGTCTGTAACCTGTGGGTCTCGGATCCGACCGGCAGCTTTCCAAGCTTCAAGATCCGAGCTCCTAGCTCCTCCCCTCTACCCACAATCCCCTGTCACCACCACACTACCTCAGATAGGTTTTGCTGTATCACCTGAAAAAAACCTGTAATAAACAGGTTCAGATATTCTCAAGAATCATAAAGATCCTAGAAACCCGATACTGGTTAGGGGGATGGCTGCAGACAAATGAAGTACCTACTCAGATGGAACGTTATGGTGAGTACATAACTTCTAAATCTGAAGTAGTTACTTCATTTGTTCTGCAACCTGTGGGACAGAGTCCCCAGCTACCTAAACAAAGAAACCTGGGTGGTCTATGGGAGGATATTCAAGCACCATGAGCCAAAGGACGCCCTGCTTCTAGATATCATGTCCAGCTTATAATGAGAAATAAACGTATGAGCAGAAGACCAAGTGGCTGCTGAACATATGTCGTCCAATGGCATCCTGGACCAGAAGGCTGCAGAAGTTGCGATGGACCTTGTGGAATGTGCACGGATTTTGAATGGGGTTGTTTTGCCTGATGCCTTATAAGCCTGAGAAATACATTGACAAATCCAATTAGCCAGTGTCACTTTGGATATAGGTTTTCCCATGTATGAAGGAGCAAATGACACAAAGAGTTTATCAGCCTTACGAACATCTTTGGTCCTGTGCAGGTAAAACGTAACTTGTCTAAGTACGTCTAGTGTATGCAACATGTATTCTCCCTTATTTTGAAAATTTTTGAAAAACACTGGCAGATTGATAGTCTGATTGATATTTGCCACAGATGCCATTTTTGGTAAGAAAGACGGGTTAGTCCTGAGAGACACTCTGTCACTGTGGAAAATAAGATAGGGAGGTTTCATGCACAAAGCTTGGAGCTCTGAAACCCTTTTAGCAGAAGTTATGGCTACCAAGAATGCTGTTTTCCAGGACAGAAATTTAAGGGGTACAGAAGCTGCAGGTTCAAACGGAGGTTTTGTTAAGGCTTGCAGAACAAAAGTTAAGTCCCAAGGGGGAGTCACGGATTTCACTGGTGGCTTGAGAAGGAAAACGCCACGCAATAATGTCTTGCACAATTTTGTAGATGCTAGAGATCCTAATCCGTCTCCCACATGAAAATGGGATATTGCTGCCAACTGTATTTTGACCGTTGATGCACTGGCCCCTTATTCAAAAATCATGGACAAAAAATCCAATACTGTAGGAATCGGAACAGTAAATGGGTTGAGACCTTGGCTGTTAGCCCAGACAGAAAATCGTTTCCACTTACTATTATAGATTTTCCTGGTGGATAGTTTATGAGCCACTACCAGAATAGTTTTCACTGGTGACGAGATACTGGGAGTCCTTGCCATTAGTGGAACTGGATCAACCAAGCTGCGAGCTTGAGGTTGACCAGGTTCGGTGTTGGGTGCGATATCAGATCTGGAATGGGATCCAGGATTAAAGGGGGGGAAAAGACTGTGAGACCGCAGGTATGGAAACCAGATTTGACGAGGCCAGAATGGGGCTATGAGGATAATTTTGCTCCCCAACCGTGCGGCTTTCTGAATGAACTTCGCCATGAGCGGAAGCGGGGGGTAAGCATAGAGTAGACCGGGAGGCCAAGCATGAATCAGAGCGTCTCTGGGGCTCTCCCCTTCTGGGGGAAGAATTGCGAAGAACTCGCTGCATTTTGTGTTTTGGGGAGTAGCAAAGAGATCGCAGCGAGGCCAACCCCACTTGCGGAAAATTTCCTTCGCAATTTTCGGATTGAGAGACCACTCGTAAGGACTGAGAATTACTCGACTCAATTTGTCCGCCAGAATGTTGGATCGTCCCAGAATGTGCGTTGCTATCAGAAAGCAGTTGGTGGATATCGCCCATTCCCAAACTCTCATGGCTTCTCGACAAAGAGGGTAGGATCTGGTTCCCCCTTGTTTGTTTATATACCAGACCACTGACATGTTGTCCATCTGTATTGCAATCGTACCTAGAGGTAGAAGGTCTTGGAGAGCCTGCAATGCTAGAAGCACCGCCCTCATCTCCAGAACATTTATGTGCAAAGCGGTCTCCGACGAGGTCCACGTACCTTGGATGTTTCTGCCCAAACAATGCCCCCCCCCACCCTAGGCGAGAAGCATCCGTGGTTAACGTGACCTGGGGGGGGGATCACAAAGGGTCTCCCTTGCCTGAGTTCTGGGGAGGGAAGCCACCACAGGAGGGATTCCGTGCAAACTCTGCTCAGGGGGATAGGAGTGTTCAATGGGTGGAGTAACAGTGACCACTGAACTTGGAGTGTCCACTGTAATATATGCATCCTTAGGCGAGCATGGAGACAGAGACTGATAGCCGCTGCCATCGAGCCTAGTGCCCTCAGGACTAACTCCGCCGGCAGGGCCTTGGTGCGAAGAAGAGCCAAAACTTGGAGTGAGAGGCTGGACAGCCTGTCCGAGGTCAAGAAGGCCCGAGAAGATCGGGAATCTAGCCTGGCTCCTATGAAATCTAAGACTTCGGTATGTTGACTGAGATGCCCAAGCTGTCGACAAGAGACAGCACATAGTCTCTCGCGATACAAAGTTGATGCCTGTTGGTTGCTGTGAGGAGCCAGTCGTCTAGGTACGGAAAGACCCTTATGCCCTGAAGCCTCAGGTGGGCCGCAACCACTGCCATGACTTTGGTGAACACCCTGGGGGCTGAGGTGAGTCCGAACGGAAGGACCCTGCACTGGTAATGACTGGCCCCTAGCCGGAAGCGGAGGAACCTCCTGGACAGTCTGTCCATTAGAATGTGGTAGTACGCGTCCTTAAGGTCTATAGAGCACATCCAGTCGTTCTCCTGCATTAAGAGGAGAATAGATTGTAGAGTGACCATCCAGAATTTTTCTTTGGGAACAAACATGTTCAGGGCGGACAAGTCTAGAATGGGCCTGAGGTCCCCCGTCTTTTTTGGCACTAAAAAGAACCTTGAGTAGTAGCCCAATCCGGATTGGTCTGGGGGGACCCGCTGGATGGCTCTTTTTTCTAACAAATTTGAAATCTCTACGGTCGCCGCCTCTCTTTGATTGGGTGGGACATCGGGGAGGCGACCACCTGAGGGGGGACGAAATAGGAAGGGAATTTTGTAGCCTCTGGATATAATTCGGAGCACCCATCGATCGTTCGTGATGGTCTCCCACATTGACAGGTGCTTTGTTAAACGCCCCCCGACGGTCTCCAGAGCAGGACAGTCGGGTAAGCCCTCAGGGCTGTTGCGCGGGTCTCTCGGAAAAGGGCTCCCTAGACCCGAAGTTACGCGGTCCCCCTCTGCCTCTGGGCCGGCGTCCACCCTGCCCTCCTCTGCCTTTGGAGGGCGCGGAGTCCAAAGCTGGATAGGATTGCTGAGACTTGCGGAACCACAGCTTCTTTTGCCCCCTCTGATTCCTTGAGAAGGAACGTTGGGGGCTCGAGAAGCGGACTCCGACGGCAGACAGCGTCTTCCCGTCCTTCTCGCTTTGGACTAGTGTATCGCGTACGGTCTTGCCAAAAAGCAAAGAACCGTCAAAGGGTGCATTCGCGAAGGACGCCTTGAAAGGTTCCGCGAAATTACAAAGACGGAGCCAGGCGTGACGTCTCAAGACAACACCTGCTCCGCTGGCCCTTGCAGCTCCCTCCGTAGCATAAGACAGTAGCCGCATGGACGTATTTGAAATGGACTTGAGAGTGGCCATGCGTGTCGAGAACACGGTTTTGTCCTCGACCGACATGGACTCAGGAGGGGCTGCAGTGTATTCCTTGATCAAATCCCGTTGCAGCCTGATGATATGCGCCATATAATTCAGCGCCCTCACGGAGAAGGTTGCTGAAGCAAAGGTCCGCTTCCCTATACGGTCCAGCGCCCGGGACTCCTTGTCCGGCGGGTGTACCGTGGAGCTCTCCTGGGAGAGTTCTCTTTTAGTGGCAGCAGCCACCAACATGGCATCAACTGGAGACCCCTTGGCCCAAACCTGCCTGTCTGAAGGGGGGCTAATAATTTTATCCGGTCGACGTGGGATAGGCTCCACGGTGTCGGGTTCCTGCCAAGCCCTGCTAGTCAGGAGATCTACCAGGGGATCTGCTGGTGGGGACACCCAGGAGGTAGATGGGCCCGCTTCAAACGCCTCCAGAAATACGGACTCATCCAAGGAAGGTTTTTGGGCAGACCCCCCCCCCCCCAATACACAACATTTCCATGATGTCTCCAAAGGAGACATCCTCGGGGGGTGACCTTGGGGAACCTTCCCTTTCCTCTAAGTCCGTATCTGTGGTGACGGACTCGGGGGAGTCCATGTGCCTCCTTTTACACAGAAGAGGGCTCGTCAACGGCCTCTTGTTCCTCCGAGGGAACCAACTGGAGGGTCTGAGCAGGCTGTCCCGATGGAGGGATGATTAAAGTTAGGCCCGTATGCAGTGGGGGGGGCGGAGGGATCCAAAACCCGAGTCGGGGACCTGGAAGACCTCGACAGTACCCTCTCCACTACCTCGAACGCCGAGGGAGAACTACTCTCTTCCGGCCCCGAAAGCAGTCTCCTCGGCTCCGAGATAGGGATCGGGGTCGGAGCTGAAGCCATCGGATCCGAAAGGGAGGTGCTCTCTGACATAGGCGGCGCTGAAGAAACACCCGCTCCCACGGATCCGACGCCCAGCCCACGGCCCCGAGAGCTCGGATCCGAGATACTCGAGGGTATGGTCGGCGTCGAGAAGGCTTGGGCCACCGGCATCGACAAAACCCCGACTCCGAAAGGGCCTGAATCCGAAGACTACAAAACCCGGATCCGGGTTGAAGAAGGAGAAATCGGGGCAAATATTGAAGCTGCACTCCCCCCCTGTGGAGGGGGGGGGCAGGAGCACCCCCATCTGCATTTGGGTCTGCAAAAACCGATGCATCATACTATCCATGTCGGCGTCGGAGAGAGACCTAGTAGATCTAGAGGAGGTCATAGAGGCGGGTCTGGAGGGCCGCCTCGACGACCTCGAGGGTGATAGGAGCTCCTCCTCCGGCTCCGGTGAGAAGGAAGGAGATCGGAGCCGAGAAGGAGAAGGTCCGGACACCCTCGGAGGTGATTTAACAGTTTTTGAAGGCGGAGCCGAGGGATGAGGCTCGGCTCGCCTCTTGTGTCTGTGCTTCTCCCTGTCTTTGGTCCTGTGCTCCCTAGAAGGAGAAGACTGAACTTCCTTCGTACTCAAGGCAATAGTGGGAGGTTGAGTCCCAGCCTGAGTCGAGGGAATCAGGGGTGTCGAAGCTACCTGGGTAGCCTGCACCTTGGAGGGAGAGGAGGAAGAGGCCTCCTCCGGGGGAAGCCTGTTCCTTCTGTCCCTCACAGCCCGGGGGTTGAAGGCTGCGCAAACCTGGCAGTCTGAAGACAAATGGACAACCCCCAGGCATATAATGCACTGAGTGTGGCCATCAGCTGGGGAAAGCTTATGGCCACACCCAGTGCACTTTGAAAAAATAGCTTTATGGCCTTCGGCCATTTTGCTGACGCACACACTCACACGCCCAAACACCTAGGGGAAGGGTTTGAAAAAAGAAAACGCAACCCCGAAAACAAAAAGGGGCAGAGAAACACTCACAATACTCTCCTTTTTAAGTTTTAAAGTTTTTAGAAAAATTTTTGAAAGAAATTATTCACTTCCCTGTCTAAGCTCAGGAGCTCTTCACAAGATCCTTGTCATTCAAGCCACGGCAAAACCGATCTGAGGTAGTGTGGTGGTGACAGGGGATTGTGGGTAGAGGGGAGGAGCTAGGAACTCGGATCTTGAAGCTTGGAAAGCTGCCGGTCGGATCCGAGACCCACAGGTTGCAGAACAAATGAAGTAACTACTTCAGATACTGTATTTGCTTTAATATTGCTACACACTCAAATGTGCTAGCTTGAGCTGCATTTGAATTGTTTTACTGCTGTTTAAGCTGCTCTTCTGTAAAAAAAAACAAAAAAAAAAACAAAACAAAAAGTTCTAAGCTTGTTTCCTGCCTTTCCTGTAACTAGTCTAATCCAGATACAGATTTGCTCTTTCCAGGACTGTGTGTAAGTTTCTGAGCCCCCCAAGCTTTTCTGTGTTGGAGGGAAGCCTTCTAGCTTATCAGCGGGAGTGGTAAGCACTAGGTAGCCTACCTACTACAAGAAAAGTGGCTTCTGGCCCAAAAATTGTAATTTATTGGCCATATGGACAGTTTTTCCATCCCTTTCAACTTTCTGGTTTAAAAGCCTGTGTTTGCACTTGTTTAAGCTCCGAGCAGCGGCGCCAAGCTAAGGTAAATTATTACTGGTGCCAGAAAGTCTGCTCTTCAGTTTTACGCTTAGATCTTGCTAGTTCTTTCTCTCTTGCACTTCAAATAGGTTAATCACTTTGCATTTCAACAGGTTTTTGTAGCAATTATTGTAGTATATAAACATCCAAAATAAAGCAGCTAGGAACCAGCAAAACGAAGCCACCAACACAGCGTAGAAAGGAGCAAAAAAAGTCTGTTTTAATTAACATTGCAAAGACACCACATTTTCATCCTAGTAACATGGGTGGGGGGGCATTCTGTTTTACTTTTATGCATAGGTATTTGTTCACTGTGGATGTATATGCAGCTGTTCTGAATTATTTATTATATTTATTACATGCGGTGGTGGTGCTGTGGTAGAGTTGTCGCCTCACAGTAAGATGTTGTCCTGTTCGATTCTCAGCTACAGCGTCTTCTGTGTGGAGACATGCGTGAATGGGCGTACCTTCGTTGAAGGTTGTGCGTCAGGGCTGGCAACTTGGCACATAAAAATCTACTGCCAATCATTAGCAGACCAGAGTTCTGCTGTGGCGACCCCTAACTGGGAAAAGCTGAAAGACACAACAACAACATTACATGACCTTATATATTTTTATACTAATGTTGAGGGATGTATTGATCAGAATGGATTAGCACTGTATTTATTGAACTAATGTTATAGAAATTTTAGAATGAGTGTTTTACTATATCTTTACATTTTTGTCATTTTATTCAACTGGGACTAACTACCACCACCAGGTAATTATGAAGGAGGTATATAAGGAGGGACTGCAATGTACTTCTTATTTCTGATGAAGTCCTGGATATACTAGGATGAAAATGTGGTGTCTTTGCAACATTAAATAAAACTGGATACCAGCATTAATTCCCCAATCGGGGGAGTAAGAGGCTTACAATGTGTAGGCGAGACAGTTACACGTGTAGAGGGGCAACTTACACAACTTGCTGATATCTTAACCCAGCATTTAGCCGGATTACCTGCCCTGTTTGGATCTGACAACAGTGGTGCTAAATCGCTACCAGGGAACCAGGAAGCACTAGCGTTGCTCACAGGAAGTAAACCTTTACCACAGGACTGTTTGCTGAACAGTCAACTCATAGGAGACCAGATTCAAGGGAGGACGGCGAATAGTGTACAACAGCGAGTTCGTTTGGACCAGGGAGACTCAGAATCTCGTTCTCCTTTGGATTTTCATGGAAATAACACTCTGAATAGAAAGGATGAAAGATGGCAAGTTGGTTTGCAAGGTGACTGTTCAAATTCCAGTAACAACTTAGTCGGCAATACAGCAAAAGTATCTGAGACTGTTGGTTGGGATGGGGTTCATTCTGTTACTAAATGGCTTAACACCAAATGTAATTTTACAGAGGGTCGTTCAGACAAGAGTTTCTTGCCTGGGCGACATGATAATAATACTTATAATACTAATGTCAACATTTTACATGATATTATGTTAAGATACAAAATACTGCATATGGACAACTGTTACTTGAGAGAATGTATAGAAAGAGGGATAGTACCTAAGGGGTTACACATTTTTAAATACCCTAACAATGTTGTTGAAGGGAGTGATTTTCATGAAGAGTTGTTAAAAATTTTTAATCAGTGTGGCTTGGCTATTCTACAAGCTGTTATTTCTAACAATGAAAAAGAAATGGATGTATTATATGACAAAATAGGAGACATTAACAATAAAATAGTTTCAGACCTCCTATTCACGGTGGAAAGTGAAAAAGTTAAATATTTCAAAGTTAAGGAGAAAACAGAAGAAAAATGTAAACAAATTTACTATAGAAAATGTAAAAAAAACTAGATACGGACGTTTTAGCATACAGAGATAAACGCAGTTACCCTAAACCTAGTAGTCAGAGGAGAATATATAGGAATTATTATGAAAATGGAGAGGGTGAAAATCAGAGGGGAGACACTGTTAATACAGGATGGAATACCTCTATGGAACCCTTAGAATTTCAGAGATGTGAGGATCAGGGGGGATACAACTTGAATGACCCTTTAGAATTCCCTACAGTGAGGAGATCAGAGAGAATCTGGCAACAAAATCCAGTGAATTACTCCTACCCAAAGGGTGGGTATCGGGGGGGGGGGGTATTAGAAGATGAAGTTCAAACCCATGTAACACCCAGGAATTTAAGGGAAGAAAGCATTGTAGTGGATGGTTACCGACATTTATATCAAAATGTCAGCATTTTCAACTACAGTTCTCTAGATATAGGACCTATACACTTTAGTTTGTTCACTAAAGGACTTAAATTTGTACCTAGTAGTACAAGTCAAATTGAACATGTGCTCATAGACCTCAAACTATTTTTGAGGAAGAAAAATCTTGAACTCATGATGCCTGATAATAGAGCTCCTGTCAGTACTATTAGGAAAAGAGCATATTTAACCCACCCTCCACCCTCAACTCAAAAATTTTGAGACCCAAGTAGAGATGGGGTTGAGACAAAATCTAAATAACCAAACTAGATTCTACAATTTGACAAAAGAACATGCATTGTTGGATTAATTGAGAAAGAATGGTTATGTGAGGGTTATGAATCCTGACAAGGGGGGGGGGGGTTTATGGATAACATAACATACTCGGCCGAAATGTTGAATAATCCTGAAAGGTACACCAGAGTTTCCCATAATGAAATCAATGTGGCCCATCGGAAAATAGATTTTATGTTACATGAAATGGCCAATGACCAACAGATAAGCCAGGAGACTCTATCATTTCTAACTATTGACAAACCCAAAGTCCCTTCTATCTTCGGAATACCGAAAGTCCATAAGGATGCCCTTGATCCACCTTTGAGACCTAAAGTAGCCACTTCAGGTTCCAAAACTTACCCAATAGCCAAGTACTTAGATTTAAGACTAAAGGAAGTATGGCTAATCAAGGTGGGCATCCTTAAGGATTCTTGGGACTTTTTGAGGAGCATTGACCAGGGGTTATATATCATGAAAATCTTATTTTCGTTACTTTAGATATACAGGACCTGTTCAATGTTATACCTTACCAAACGGGTTTGGACAGGTTCGAAGAAGCATTGAGAACAAAAGGTAGCTTAGATAATGATACTATTATTCTGATGACAGAATTGATGGAAATGGTACTCAAACACAATTTTCTCTACTTCAAGGGTGAATTTTTTAAACAGACAAGTGTAGTAGCCATGGGGCCAGATGTGCCCCCATGTATGCCAACTTGGTTTTGTCCACCTGGGAAGAGAAATTTGTGTTTCATTCCGACTACTCCCAATA
This sequence comes from Protopterus annectens, assembly GCF_019279795.1. NCBI lineage: Eukaryota > Metazoa > Chordata > Ceratodontiformes > Protopteridae > Protopterus > Protopterus annectens. Next base: position 798,885,765 of record NC_056737.1, on the reverse strand, counting down.
CGGGAGTTATTATAGACGCTACCTGGATGACACATTTTTGGAATGAGCCAGAACAAAAGTTAAATGAGTTCATAATTTATTTGAATAACACAACGTCCTTTCTCATATTCACCCACATCACCACTCATGACCAGTTACAATATTTGGATGTACTCATTGAAAAAGTACCAGGAGAGAAGGCATTTAAGTCTAGTGTGTTTAGGAAAAAGACATTCTCCAACTCCTATTTATTTTTCACTAGTGGACACCCCTTCAGTGAAAAGAAGGGGATTGTGAAAGGTCAGTTTATTAGGAGCTGCAGAATGACCTCTAATGACCAAGACTATGTTATTGAGAGTAGTAAACTAAGGGCTATGTTCATGGAAAGAAAGTATCCAATAGAGTTGATAAAGCAAGTGGAAGGTGAAATTTTGAAGGAAAGAAAAGGAAGGTTTGGTCCAATTTTGGGCAAGCCAAAGCTGAACACCCATTGTGCAGCAAACAATGATACTGACCAAACTGGGTGGAATGGTAACTTTATATCGAATTTTAGTAACAATGCTTGTTCACAAAACTGGGAGAGATTTGTGAGATATTCAGATTTGGACCCACTATTTAAAAACCTGCTTAGGTTCAACTATAGAAAGGGTAGGAATATAAAAGAAATGTTGGAAAACTACAAGGTGAATAATTCTAGATCCAAGAAGGGTACATATAAATGTGGTTCTTGTGCACAATGCACACACATTCTACAGGGGGACTCTGTGGATTTGATAGGTAGAAAAACAAAATTGGTAACCAATTTTTATTGTAATTGTGACACTTATGGAATTATATACGTTGCTATACGCAAGACCTGTGGTTCTTTCTATATTGGAAAGACCAACAGGAAACTCAAGCGACGTATACATGAACACATGAATGACATCAAAAAATGTGATATAAACAATGCCTTGTATAAGCACAGCAAAGAATGCACAGAAGCTGTTTTTGGGTTCTTTGTAATAGAAAAGGTTGAAACAGACCCACGGGGGGGGGGGGGGGGAGACCATGGGAGACCACCACTGAGTTTAAAGAACTTCTCTAGCAGTTAAGATTAGAATCGAACAAGCCCCCAAGACGTAACGAACATGTTTCACTGGTACCAGTTCTCAAATTAAGATCTGCCAAGCTCTAACAAAGAATAGGCTAAGGGTATGCTTTACAGAACCAACTTCATGCAATTCATTTTGTTTTATAACTAATTTTATATATATTAATATACACAATATTGAGTTACATGAAATGTTTTACTTTGTTAGGTTATTTTTTAGGACACCTCTATTTCATTATGTACACATATGCATTTTAGGTTCTTATTTAACATGGGGGGGGGGCGACATTCTGTTTTACTTTTATGCATAGGTATTTGTTCACTGTGGATGTATATGCAACTGTGCTGAATTATTTATTATATTTATTACATGATCTTATATATTTTTATACTAATGTTGAGGGATGTATTGATCAGAATGGATTAGCACTGTATTTACTGAACTAATGTTATAGAAATTTTAGAATGAGTATTTTACTATATCTTTAAATTTTTGTCATTTTATTCAACTGGGACCAATTACCGCCACCAGGTAATTAGGATGGAGGTATATAAGGAGGGACTGCAATGTACTTCTTATTTCTGATGAATTCCTGGATATACTAGGACGAAAACGTGGTGTCTTTGCAAAGTTAAATAAAACAGACTTTTTTTGCTCCATTCTACGCTGTGTTGGTGGCTTCGTTTTGCAGGTTCCTAGGTGCTTTATTCTGGATGTTTATTGGTTGTGTTCAGCACTAGTCGTTCTTCATGGAAATAGCTCCAGTATTTAGTAGTTATGACCATCCCTCCTGGCATGATTAAAGGGCAGTTCCCTGTGCTTTCTCCTATTAACCTGGTGCACTTGGGCATTCTAAGGCAGTGAAGCAACTGTCTCATGTACACAGACAACCCTCTCCTCTTACCTCCCAACACTCAGACTTGTGAGAGATGCACTTATATCACCAAATTGGAAGCTATGTACTCTCCAGCCAAGACCGGACTTGCTACTCAAGAGGAGACGGTCAGCACCTGCACTACACCACATGGAACACACAGCCCTTCAGAACACTCACCATCACAGCTCTCACATAAAAACACAAACCACACACACCTTCTCATAGGCTCTCAATAGAAATTTACCCAAACAGCAGAGACCTCCAAGACAGAAATGCACTAGACCACCACAACACAGCACAAACCACAGGACACATTTCTCACCTCCACAGCGTGCCCCTCAACCTAAGGCTAAACACCTTGCCCAATACACTAATCATAGGTGACTCAATAGTGAGGCGCACAGATGTCCCACTCACTAGGTTGAATAAGGAGAAGGTAACAGTCAGCTGTCTATCAGGTGGCAGAATCTGACACAACACAAGCACTCAGGTCACTCCACAAGTACAAGTATGACTCTGTCATTGTCCATGTGGGTGTGAATGACCTGAGACGCACCTCCCTGGATTACATGAAGAGAGACATGGTGGAGCTATCAGATTAGGTGACCCAGGCAGGTATGACCCTAGCCCAGAGCAGGTATCCTACCATCACCCAGAATGATACCTCAGTACAAACAAAAAAGAACTGACTTCAACAATTGGCTAAGTTTCTGGTGTCATTCTAAGGGGATCCACTATCTGTCTGCTTGGGATTACATGATTGACAGACCTTGATGCTTTGCCAGAGATGGCCTGCATCTGTCACCCCTGGGTTTCTGAGTACTGGCTAAAGGTCTTGCCACCCCTATAGTGCCTTTTTAGGTGGTGTTCCAAAAATAAAAATTACCACCGTAACAGCTATAAGTAAATGCACTCTGACGGTTATGCTGCTCAATGCTAGAAGTCTATATCTCAAGATGCACTCCTCAAAATAGAGAACATCGACACTTGTGTTGTAATGGAGACCTGGTTTACAGCGGCAGAAAGCACCCCTGCGCTACAACTCATTCCACACCTTTTGGCACCGAAACATGGACCAAAGCTTCAAAGGTGGTGGTGTCTCCATATTCATAAAGGATATACACAATTCCAGACTAGAAGTCCAGCATAACACATCCGAGATACTTCAGGTACACCTAACATTGGGTAAGACAGCGATCCAGGTCATAGCCTGCTATAGGTCCCCAACCATGTCTCTAGACTCTCACTCCACGTTCCTAAGAACCCGGGAATCTATCAAGGTCCAACCCAACACACTCCTACTAGGAGACTTCAACTACCCCCTCCATCAACTGGGAAAACTACTTAAGCACCAATACACTGGCCCAATGCTTCCTGGAATTCATCAACTCCAATGCCCCGGACCAGCTCATTCTGACCCCCACTAGTGGAAGCAACATCCTTGACCTGGTTATTACTAATATGGGTGACTGTTGCTCTACACCAAAAGTCAATCCCTCCCTGGTCAGATCCAACCATAAACTAATCACCATGGAAATCCACATCTCGCCCACACCCCCTGCAAAGGTAACCACCTTGAAAAACTTCTCCAAAGCTGACTTTGGGCTCCTAAAAACAGAGGTGGCTAACTTCACGGCACCCATGCCAATGGAAAATAGCTGCATGATTGCCATACACCAGTGCACTGTACGAACATGTACATAAATGCATGGAACTAGCCATACCTAACAGAACCAAGATGGTCTCCTCCAAATAAAAAGGAAGCCAATCTGGTGGTCCTCTGCCATTAATAAACTCTACAACAGAAGGAAGAAACTGTTGCAGAAAAAGGTGAAGCCCCAAGACTGGAAAAACTCCCTTATTACCCTCAACAAAAAGTTGAGATCCTGCATCAAATCCACCAAAGCCAGCTATGAAGGCAGAATTGTGGCAGACACAAAAAACAATCATAAAGCCTTCTATAGTTATAACAAGAACCACCACGGCAATACCTAGATTTGTTCTGTGTTACTGCACAATGGTACCTCCAACAGATATTGCCAACATACTGGCAGACAGATTCAGTGCCAACTTTACCCCTCTCTCTTCCCATAAAGGACCAATCACAATACTGGAAGAATGCCAGGCACCCAGCATTACTGAAGCACAGGTTAAAGCTGCATTGTCCAAGTCCAAGAATACAGCTTCCATGGGACCTAGTAATATCCATGGCTGTGTTCTACATGAACTAAAAAGCGAACTAGCACCACATCTGTGTGCCCTGTTCAGTCACAGCCTCACCTCAGGGTTTGTCCCTACCGAATGGCGCACTGCTACAGTCGTCCCTCTCCATAAAGGGGGAGCGACTACAGACCCTGGGAATTATTGCCCCATTAGCCTGACGAGTCTGATATGTAAAGCTATGGAGCGCGGCATCATCATGGACCTGATTAACAAAGATATAGGATATCTCCAAACTCTAGACCCCATGCAATTTGGCTTTGTGAAAGGGAGATCATGCCTGCTCAACCTGGATGACTTCTTTGAGTCAGTCACCATGGCTGTGGATGAAGGTAAGGCAGTGCATATAGCCTACCTTGATCTGGCCAAGTTCTTTGATACCATTCCTCACTCTGGAATTATTGATAAACTCACCAAACTAGGCATCATCCCCTATATCACTAGGTGGGTTGCAAACTGGCTCACAAATAGAACACAAAATGTGAAAGCAGCGGACTCCAAGTCAGACTGCCGACCAGTCATGAGTGGAGTCCCACAGGGATTGGTCCCGGGCCTTCTCCTGTTCAGTATCTACTTCTCAGAAGTCCAGACCAACAGAAAGGGACTCTGGCTGACCAAGTTTGCAGATGACTGCAAGTTGGGAGCCATTATTAACTCCCCAAGTGATGCAGACATCCTACAGAAAGGCCTCACTGAGACCATTGACTGGTGTCGAAACCATGGCCTTAAGCTTAATTCCAAAAAGGCGTCATCATCCCCTTTGGTTAAAACTCAGTTCCCACTAATTATCACATCGATGAGAACCCACTGAACACTGAAGCCACTATAAGAGATCTGGAGATGCAGGTTGACAGCAACCTCTCCTTCAACCACCACACTGCCACTGTGGTCAGAAAGTCCTATGTGGCACATCTCATTACCAAGGGTTTTGCATCCAGGAAGAAAGAGGTCACCGTCTCTCTCTCTACTCTTCCCTCATTAGACCAATCATCGAGTATAATGCCCCATTTGGCATGTACCTCAATAGACACCTGCAACAGCTGGAGAGGCCACAAAAGTACCTCATGAAGAGGATCCTAGCCATTAAACACATCCTACACGGACAGACTCAACAGACTCCAGCTATTCTCTGTCTCATATCGCCTACTTAGAGGCGATCTCTGCTTGACTTACAAAGCCATGTCTGACCCAGCTCTGTTAGAAATGCTACATCTAAAGAAATCCCAATCCCTCTGCACCACACGCTCCAGATACCTCAACCTCATTACCACAATCAACAGAGCATGCTGGAGGGACCAAAATTAAATTCCTATTTCCCAGAGACTGTCCATGCTCTGGAATAGACTTCCCACACATGTCATGCAGAGCACCTCTCTATCCCGCTTCAAGAGGAATCTTGATGAGTGGATGGGTAATAAAAAGTTCACCCCGGAGATCACTCTAGTGGCTCTACTTGATAGAGGCACTGGGAACTAATGTCGGTTGGCACAATGCCAGGGCACTTCTATGGGCTAGGCTTGTAAAGGCTCCAGGGCCATTAGCCTACTACAAACCTATGACCCTATTTTCTGGGAAATAGGAATTTAATTTTGTTCCCTCTGAAATATCTCTAACAATAAAGTCTCATACAAAGTTAAGTCTCCTAGATGGAGATATAAAGCAGCACTTTCCAAAGAATCAGGTTGTCAGCTTGTAAGGAAACTAGTGAAGAAAAACATTAAGCCTAACAGTTGCTGTTCTTCTGACTGAAAATCAGTCAAATCAGTTAGAAAAACAGGGAACTTTTTATTTTTCTGTCAGAAATTAGTAAAATTAAAAGCAGAAATTAATTCCCTAGTAGATCCCAGCAAGTTTTCCCTGTCCATAGAAATTGACACAAGAGAAGCCAAATTGTGTGTGTGTGTTTTCCTTGGAGACTCCCTGGAAAATGGCCAACCCAAGGCAGGAACACTAAAGTACAGTTTTGTACCTACCATAAATGTAGATGTTCGAGTGCTAATACAGCTGCAGTAATCACAGATGGGTTTTCTGCCGTCAGGTGGGTCTTCGGTCGGCCGAATTCCAAAGTCTAGGTCTGGCGTCGGTTGTCGTCGCTTTCTTTCCTGACGTCAGTGCGACAGGGGTATACAAGACACAGCCGACGCCATATTCTTCAGTCTTTCTTGCCCCAGATGTCAGGTGCCCCCAGAAGGAAGGCAATACATAAATTATATATCTATATAGTCAAGCAATACAATATAATCAAAAATCAGTAGTTGCAAGCAAATACACCATAGAAGGATAACCAAAAATAGGTTGTATGAGGAGGTGTTAGCCACTAGGCCTTTATCAAGAGGGGAAGGAGGGAGGGAAACCTGTACTGCAGCTGTATTAGCACTCGAATATCTACATTTATGGTAGGTACAAAACTGTACTATGTTCATCGTGCATACAGCTGCAGTAATCACAGATGGGTAGAATCCCAAAGCTACGCACAGGGTGGTAGGCACTAGGTGGAACTGGGAGCAGCCAGAATGCCCTGCAACACAGCAGTGGCAAAGCCTGCTCTAGTTTTGGAATATAAAGGCAGGTGGTAGTGTTTTGTGAAGGTATGCACAGAACTCCAAGTGGCTGCCTCTAAAATATCTTTGGTAGGGACTCCTCTGAGGAAGGCTGTAGAGGTAGCTGTGGCCCTTGTGGAGTGGGATCTGATGCCTGTAGGAACAGGTTTGCCATGAAAGGAGTAACAAAACTGTATGCAATGGCCTATCCATTTTGAAATTGTCTGTTTGGAAATTGGCTTCCCTTGAGCTCCTACAGCATAGGACACAAAAAGTTTTTCTGATTTCCTGAAGGGCTGTGTTCTGTCCAAACAGTAACGTAGCTGTCTATGGATGTCTAAGGAATGTAGCAGCCTTTCCCCTTTGTTTTGAGGATTGGGGTAAAAGGTAGGTAAGTGTATGGCCTGATTTAAAGCTACCCTGGATACTACCTTAGGCATAAATGAAGGGTTGGTTCAGAGGAAACCCTGTCCTGATGGAAGATGAGAAAGGGCTGCACAGCCATGAGAGCTTGTAGTTCCGAAACCCTACGAGCTGAGGTAATGGCCAGAAGGAAGACTGTTTTCCAGGACAAATATTGCAAATCTGTAGAGGCAGCTGGTTCAAAGGGAGGTAATGTTAATTTTTCTAGAATGTAGTTAAGATCCCAGGCTGGTATTGGTTGTTTCCTTGGAGGTCTTATATTCTTAGCTCCTCTGAGGAACTGTCTTAAAAGTGGGTGAGAGAATAAGGGTGGATCAGTGTTGTATTCTGCAGAAATGGCTGAGGCATGAATTTTGATGGAGGAAAATGAAAGTCCACTGTTCAACAGCTCAGCTAGATACTGTAATATCTGAGGCAAATTCAGTTTTCTAGGATCCTGGCCTTTTTTCTCATTCCAAGCGCAAAAACGTTTCCATTTTGCGGAGTAAACCTTTCTAGTAGATGGCCTTCTGGCCTCCAAAATGACATCCTGCACCTCTTTGGAGAGTAGGGTCTGTTGTGGTGTTAAGGAATTTTCCATGCAGCCAGATTGAGAGTTTTCAGCTGACTGTGAAGAGTTTTGTAGCTGTGCTGAGTCAGTAGAAGAGGCATTAGAGGTAGGGTCCAGGGAGGAGTATGTGTTAGGCTCCTCAGGAGTGGGCACCAGTGTTGTCTTGGCCAGTCTGGAGCAATCAGTATCATCTTCGGTCTGTCTGCTCTTGCTTTCAAGAGCACCTTGGGCAGAAGAGGCAAAGGTGGGAAGGCGTAAACTGTCCGTGCTGCCCAACTGAAAGAAAGGGCGTCCACTCTCCAGGCCTTTGGATGAAAGGTCCTTGAACAGAACTTTTTCAAATGATGGTTCCTGTGGGAGGCGAAGAGATCTATGTCTGGTCTTCCCCACGCTTGGATAATCTTTGTAAACACTTGAGGATGCAACTTCCATTCGTGTGGATCTGTCATATTTCTGCTTAGATTGTCTGCCAGTGTGTTTTCCAATCCTGGCAAGTACTGTGCTTGAAGTTCGATTTGCCATTCCAGAGCCAAGTTCCAAAGCGACATGGCTAGCCTGCACAGGGGGTATGAATGTGTTCCACCTTGTTTGTTTATGTACCACATTACTGTGGTGTTGTCTGTTCTTATCAATAATTGCCCTGGATGCAGGAGGTCCTTGAAAATTGTAGTTGCATTTAGCACTGCTAGCATTTCTTTTTGATTGATGTGAAGGTGCTTTTCCTTTTGGGACCATTTGCCCTGAATGCACCTGTTTGTCATGTGCGCCCCCCAGGCGTAGTCTGAGGCGTCTGTTGTGATGACTTGATTTGCTTGAGGCTTGCAGAATGGAAGACCTGTGTTTGTTTGGCATGCTTGGGCCCACCATAGAAATTCCTTTTGCAAACATGGAATTATTGGTATTATTGTTTCCAAACTGTGGCTGTGTTGAGACCATAGGTTTTTTAGGTACCATTGAAGTTTCCTCATATGCAACTTTGCACATGGGATTAGAAGAATGCAAGATGCCATGAAGCCCAGAGCCTGCAAGATTTTCCTTGCAGTGAGCCTGGTACAATTTGCTAGTATTTTGAAGTAATGAGTTAGTTGCCCTTGTTTTTCTGGCGTAAGATAGGCTATCTGGGTGTTTGTGTCCAAGTTGGCACCCAGGAAAGTTATTTTCTGAGATGGTGTTAGCCTGGATTTCTCCTTGTTGACTGTGTATCCCAGAGAATTCAATAACCGTGTTACATAAGCCAGATGTTCCAGAAGTAGGTGCTTGTTTTCCGCTTGGATCAGGCAGTCGTCCAAATAAGGGTAAATTTGTATCCCTTGAAGTCTGCAGTAGGCAATTACTGATGCCAGGCATTTCGTGAATACTCTGGGCGCAGTAGATAAGACAAAGGGCAATGCAGAGAATTGATAGTGGATTGAACCTGCAAGAAATCTGAGGTATCTTCTGCAGCTTTGTCTGATTGGGACATGCAGGTATGCCTCCTTGAGGTCCAATGTTACCAGCCAAACCTCCTTGCCCAGCATGGGAAGAAGCTGCTGTAAAGTGAGCATCTTGAATTTTGGTACAAGTAGAAATGTGTTTAGGATGGATAGTCCAAAATGGGTCTCCAGTCGGTTCCTTTCCTTGGTACCAGAAAAAGTCTGGAATAAAAGCCTTGACCTTGTTCATGAGTAGGTACCTCTTGAATAGCTTTCATGGCCATAAGCCTTGAAATTTGTATTTGAGCCTCTGCCCTTTGATTGTGTGGCAGGTTCGGCATGCCTCTCATTTTTGGAAGAGTGTGAAAGTGAAATCTGTAGCCTCTGTTTATAATGTCCAGGATCCATTTGTCTGTTGTGATAATATGCCAATTTCTTGTAAATAATGCCAGCTTTCCTCCCAAGGGTGCTGCCAGCTGAGACTTGCTTGGCATGGAAAGGGGGAAGTCATTGGGTTTGTTTCCTGTATTGCTGTGCACTGTCTTCGCCACCTCTTGTTGCTGGAGTTTGCCATTGTCTGCCTCTATATGATCCTTGAGGTTGTCCTCTGCCCCTTGTGTGCCTGTATCTACCTCTTTGTGGCTTGTCCGTGGCTGGAAAGGACCAGTTCTTTGCAGGCCAATTTCTGCTAAAACGTGGTGGTTGAACCTGTAGAAAAGCTTTGACAGTTTGCATAGATTTAGCTTTTTCTTCCATTTTCTGTAGTATCTCCTCAGCATTAGTACCAAATAGTACATCCTTTTGTAAAGGAGCATCTAGTAGCTTAGCTTTAACATGGTCAGGCAAGGTTTGTTCTCTAAGCCAGGCATGTCTACGAATGACTGATCCTGTCACAGCAGCTCTACTTGAGGCCTCTAGGGCATCATAGCCACATTGTAAGGTGTGTTTACCCACTTGTTCTGCACTATGCATCATATCCTGCAACTCCTTCAAATCTGGTTGTTCAGGTTGAGACATTTTATTTCTTAATTGTGATAACAGAAACTGCTGATATTTAAGCATATGGAACTGACAATTTAAGCCCCTCATGGCTAGGGTGGCATATGGAACTGACAATTTAAGCCCCTCATGGCTAGGGTGGCCGAGGTATATACCTTTTTTCCTCACCTTTCTAAGGATCTAGACTCTCTTTCGGAAGGTAGTGGATTCTTAGCAGTAGAGGCCTTCATTCCCTTGGGGCCTTGAGAAATGGTTTCAGGGTCAGCATTATGGCTTTTGTAAAGAAACTGATGAGAGGTAGGAACTCTGTAGTACCTATCAGGCTTGACTGGGGCAGGAGGCAGGGAATCCGGATTTAGGCAAGCCTCCGAGTAAACATCATCAAGTATGTCCAAGACAGGAGGTATCGCCAGAGGTCTGTGCTGAGGTAACAAAAGAAATTCCCTAAGTCTTTTCTTGGAATCAGAAAAGTCTTGGCCTTCCCAATGGAAGTGTTCCCTCAAGGTGTGCAAGGTTTCCCCAAAAGAGAAATCCTCTGGGGGAGATACAGAAGGAATGGACTGCTCAGCATCCGAATCTTCAAAAGGGGAGCACGAGTGTTCCTCTTCATCAGAATGTTCTGAAAGAATGGAATTCTGGTCAGAAGAGGGAGAAGCTTCCTCCACTTGGGGTCTCTTGTCTGGAGGGGGTTGGGAACCCCTGATAAGAGTAATTAAATCCTCAGCCATTTTTAGCATCTGCTTTTTAGGCATGGGGCCTGGAGATGGGCCCTGTGCAACAGGCCTCTTGGGATGCATGGCTGATTTGGACTTAGTAAAGGCCTTAATGGAGAAGAAAGATGAGGGTCTAAAAACACCCTGGGTGGAAGTGGACCTATCCACATTAGGAGGCTCAACACTCACAGTGGCTTCGGTGGTTGTAGTCTGGGTATGGGCCGAGGAACCTGCGGTCTCCGTTACAGAGGACACCGCCAAAGAAGTGTCGTCGGTAGTCAGGAGCTGTGTAGGTGCCTCGCTAAGAACCGGACCACGTGTAGCCGGTTTTGGCGTGGTGTCGGTGGAGACTGCGGGCCTCACGTGTTGGTCTTTGTCCTTGCGTTTTTTGGACAAAACGGTAGTCGGAGTATCCGACGACATTTTATAATCAAAGGTTTTACCGAAAAAGTGCCGGGCGAACTCTGCCCGACGCTTAATAGTGCGTTTATTGAAAGTAGCGCAATAGCGACAGGCCGAGACGTCGTGGTCTGGGCCTAAACAAGGTATGCAGAGGGAATGGAAATCCTTATGCGGTATTTGCTTCCCACAAGAAATACAATTGTTAACTTTGTCTGACATCGGTCTGAGGCAAGAAAAGTTTCCCCAACGGGGTACTTAGCTTTAAAGAAGACTTCGGTTTCCAATTATTCGTAATTTCAGGAGCTGGCCGACCGGCACTTGCGAACTGCTTCTGCTTCGGGCACCGCGCGGCAAAAAAGACTAAAGAATATGGCGTCGGCTGTGTCTTATATACCCCTGTCGCACTGATGTCAGGAAAGAAAGCGACGACAACCGACGCCGGACCTAGACTTTGGAATTCGGCCGACCGAGGACCCGCCTGATGGCAGAAAACCCATCTGTGATTACTGCAGCTGTATGCACGATGAACATCATGGTGCTCAGGCACCCTCTCTCGGCTAAGCAGAAAACCTTTAACTGCCCCTTCTCTCATGACTGATAAGAGTAGTTCAACCTTAGCAACAGAGGATGTGTCTAACTCCTGGACCTTAGTAGCTCAGGGACCAGGAGAAAGTAAGTGGTCCAAGAACCAAGTCCAGCCACAGCAATCACCCATCGGCAGTTGAGGCAGAAGAGGAGCCAGTCTGGCACCTAAGACTCCCTACAAATTTTTCTCTCCATGCTGACAGAGGAAGGAAGAACCAAGTAGAGTACTAACTGCTCCATAGGTTCAGCTGAAAACAAAGCCTTGAAAATGGGTATCAGGCCTTAGAAGAGTCAGTAAACCTTATGACAGCAAAGAGAGTTTTTTAGAGAAGAAAACATACCAACAGACCTCCAAACACCCAAAGTCCTGTCCCAAACATACACAATGCTACACAAAAGTTGAAATACAGTCCAAAAACAGATATTTATGCAGCTTGTTCACGTAAGCATTCACAAGTACAAAATCCGAACAAGTTATGACATTTAAAAAAATAATTTTCCTAGCTTAATTTAACATATTCTACAGAAGAATGTTACTTTTCTTCAGAAAAACAGCAGTGGAGCTTTTTTCCCAGCACGAAACTTATCTGCCCAGTCTTGAAGGATAGCTAGCCAGCCATCAATACCATGAAGCCTGTAGAAGGTGTTCACTTTGGCAGCAAGAAAACGTTGAGTTTTTCTGAACTCTGTCTTTTTATATGCACTTCTTGGCAGTTAAAGTGTGTGGAAGGTGTCCTTGAGCTTTAAAGGTTGTACAGGTGCCCATATCCTTATTAGAAGATATAATCCGAATAGCTTTGGCTACAGCAACAGTAATCTAATGATGAAAATCAAAACTCTGCTCAAAGGCACAAGTTCATCAGTTATTATCCTAATAGCTATCTCTGTTTTAAAGACAACTGTAATCCTTGGCATTCCCAGAACATACAAGTCCAGTCTCTCTCATATGATCCCTTACACCACAAGAACATTGTGTAAGAATGAGGAAACACATTTTTTCAAGGTTACTGGTGTACAAAAATATGTAAGCATTTCCATGCAATGATTCTGAACTTTCTCAACTTTGCTGCATACTTAGAAGCTATGCACACTGCCCTGCAGTCCTCCTCGGTAATTTATTTGGCACGTTGGTCTAATCCTGTATCATTTTTAGAAAGTACAGTTGTGTACACTTACCATAAATGCAGATGTTCGAGTGCATTCACTGTTGCAGTGATTACATTTGGGTAATCTGCTCGCAGGTAACCCTCAGTCGGCCTGATTATCAAAGTCTTGGGTCCTGCGTCGGTTGCTGTCCCTTCTTCCATGACATCAGGTCGTCAGGGGTATAAAACATGCAGCCGACGCCATTACATCAGTTTTTCTTGCACCAGATGTCAGGTGCCCCCTAATGCGGAGCAAATAAACATAAAAACACAAAGGTATACCTCCAACAAAAAGCAAATACACCAAAAAGACTTTTAAGCATAGTAAAGGAAAGTAGAGGTATAGCCAGAAGAAGTTAGGGGGCTGGAGGAAGGGTAACCAGGACTGCAACAGTGAATACACTTGAACATCTACATTTATGGTAAGTGTACACAGCTGTACTATGTTCTTTGTGTTTCATTGCTGCAGTCATTACATTTGGGTAGATTTCCAAAGCTATGGTTGGGAGGAGGAGTTTATATAGCATCAGGGCCAGCTATAAGGCCCTGCAAGACAGCAATGGCACAGCCAGCTCTGGATTTAGAGAAAACTAGCAAATGATAATGCTTGGTGAAAGGATATACAGAACTCCAGGTAGCAGCTTCTAGGATGTCCCTGGTAGGCACACCTCTGAGAAAAGCTGCAGAAGTAGATGCAGAGCTGGTGGAGCGAGATCTGATCCCCTGGGGGATAGGTTTTCCATGGTGCATATAGCAGAAATGAATGCAATGGCTTATCCATTTAGAAATGGCTTGTTTTGAAATAGCCTTCCCTTCTGCCCCTGCAGCAAAAACTACCAACAGTTGTTCAGATTTTCTTTGAGGTTTAGTCCAGTCCAAGTAGAATCCAAGTTGTCTGTGCACATCCAAGGAATGCAGAATCCGTTCCCCTTTGTTCTGTGGATTAGGAAAGAAGGTTGGCAAATGAATGGACTGATTAAGAGCCACACTGGATACCACCTAGGGCATGAAGGATGGATTGGTCCTGAATGACACCCTGTCTGCATGAAAGATGATGAAAGGCTCCATTGCCATAAGGGCCTGTAATTCAGATATCCTTCTAGCTGAAGTGATTGCTAAAAGGAAAGCTGTTTTCCAAGAAAGAAATTTTAAGTTTGCAGTAGCAGCTGGCTCGAAAGGAGGTACAGTGAGTTTCTCCAATACAAAGTTAAGGTCCCAGGCAGGGGTTGGAGCTCTCCTGGGTGGTCTCAAGTTTTTGGCCCCTCTGAGGTACTGCTTGAGCAGAGGATGAGAGAAGAGGGGAGGTTCTGTGTTATAATGAGCTGAAATGGATGAGGCGTGGATTTTAATAGAGGAAAAAGACATGCCCTTGTGAAGCATCTCGGTTAAGTATTGCAAAATCTGAGGTAAATTGGGCGCTGCTATGCTCATCCCTTGAGACTGGTTCCAGGTGCAGAATCTTTTCCATTTTTCAGCGTAAGATTTTCTAGAACTAGGCCTCCTTGCCTCTAAGATGACATCCATCACAGGTTTGCTGAGGGATGATAAGGGTGAGTTTAAGTGATTAGCCAGGCTGCAAGGTTCAATGTTGGAAGCTGAGGGTGCAGAATTTGGTTCTCCTGCTGAGACAGCAGGGAAGGGGTCTGAGGCAGGTGCCATGGAGATAACTGCGACACACTGTGCAGGAAGGGGTAACAGTGTTGGCGCGGCCAGTCGGGAGCAATCAAGATCATCCTTGGTTTCTCCTGTTTGACTTTTAGTAGAACTTTGGAGAGCAGAGGCAGCGGGGGGAAGGCATAGACTGATAGGTTTTTCCAGCTGAAGGACAGAGCATCCACTTTCCAGGCTTGTTTGTAGGGAGTCCTTGTGCAAAACTTGCCTAACTGGTAGTTCTGGGGGGAGGCAAATAGATCTGTCTGGGCTCCCCCATTCGCTTGTCAACATGTTGAAAATCCTTGGTTCCAGTTTCCACTCGTGTGGGTCCATGAGGTTTCTGCTTAGTCCGTCTGCCAGTGTATTTAATTTTCCTGGCAGGAATTGAGCTTGTAGGTGCACTTGGTAGCTCAAGGCTGTGTTCCACAATGATATGGCTAGTCTGCAGGAGGGTAGGAATGTGTACCCCCCTGCTTGTTTATGTACCACATAACCGTGGTGTTGTCTGTCTTTACCATTAATTGTCCTGGAAGAATGTAGTCCTTGAAGGCTGTCAGAGCATTCTGTACAGCTAACATTTCTTTTTGATTTACATGCAGGTGCATTTGACTTGGGTTCCATTTGCCCTGAATGCACTTCCCTGCCATGTGAGCCCCCCATGCATAGACTGATGCATCTGTTGTTAGGGTTTGGGCGACAGGGGGTAGTGTGAATGGTAGTCCCTTGTTTTGGTGGCAGGCCTTTTCCCACCAGAGAACTCTAGGCGTAGGCAAGGTATGATAGGAAGGTTTACTATTAGAATGTCGAAGCGAACTCCGTCGACTGTACTGTTGTTGAACATGGAAGTTCGAAAACGGTAATATCAAAAACCAAAAGCCAACCTAGGAACGGTTTTAACATGGGTCGAGATAGGTGTTCAGTGTTATTGCCGAACTACAAACCTCTCCCCAATCTCGACCCATGTTAAAACCCATTCCTAGGTTGGATTTTGGTCTTCGATATTACCGTTTTTGAACTTCCGTGTTTGACAACAGTACAGTTGACGGAGTTCGCTTCGACATTCTAATAGTAAACCGATAGGATTCATTGTTTCTAGGCTGTGAGAATGTTGACTCCATAGGCTTTTTAGATACCACTGTAGTTTCCTCATATGCAGTCTTGCATACGGAATTAGAAGAATGCAGAAGGCCATGAACCCCAAGGCTTGCAGTATTTGTCTTGCAGATAGCAGGGTTTTTTTGGCCACTTGTTTGAAATAGGTTACCAAATGAATTTTCTTTTCTGGCGTGAGGTAAGCCATCTGGGAAGTTGTATTCAAGCTTGCTCCCAGGAATTTGTTGACAGGGTACCAGTTGTGATTTCTTTTCGTTTATGGTGTACCCCAGACAAGTTAGAACCCTTTTTACAAACGCCACATGATTCAAAAGTATGCCCTGGCTTTCTGCCTAAATTAGACAATCGTCCAGGTATGGGTATATCTGAATACTTCTTTGACTGCAAAATGCAATAACTGGAGCCAGGCACTTTGTGAATACCCTGGGCGCAGTAGACAAGCCAAAGGGCAGTGCAAAGAACTGATAATGCATTTAGCCTGCTTTGAAGCGTAGGTATCTTCTGCAAGATTCCCTAACTGGGATGTGCAGGTATGCTTCTTTTAAATCTAGTGTTGCCAACCAGGCATCTTTGCCTAGCATAGGAAGTAATTGGTGAAGGGTCAGCATGTTGAATTTTAGAATCTCCAGAAAGGTGTTTAGAGTAGACAGGTCCAGGATTGGACACCATGATTTGTCTTTTCTCGGTAACAGAAAAAGTCTGGAGTAGAAACCTTGTCCCTTTTCCTCTTCTGGTACCAGTTGAATAGCCCCCATGCTTAAGAGGGAAAGTACTTGTTTTTGAGCCTCTGCCCACTGATTTGGGGGCAGGTCGGGCCACCCATTTGGAGTTGGCAACATGTGGAAATTAAATCTGTATCCCTGGGACACTATATTAAAAACCCATTTGTCCTGGGTTATGAGTTCCCAGTTCTTTGCATGAAGAGCAATCTTCCCCCCCAAAGGGGCGGTCAAAAGATAAGTGCTTGGAATTTTTTAAAGGAAGTAATTGAGACTGTTTACCAAAGGGGGGTGTCTTGTTATTCCCAGATTTGGAAGTGGAGGCACCCCACTGCTTAGTTCTGAGAGTCCCCTGGGACTGAAACCTGGGGTTTTTGCCGTGTCTGGGTTTGGCTTGAGAAGACCTGGAAGGGGCTGGAAAGGACCAATTCTTAGTAGGCCAGTGCCTACTAAATCTAGGAGGTTGCACTTGTAAAAAATCTTTAACAGTTTGCATAGATTTAGCTTTATCTTACATCTTTTTAAGAACTTCTTCAGCCTTGTTGCCAAACAGGCGGTCCTGATTTAAAGGAGCATCCAACAATTTAGATTTAACATGATCAGGCAAACATTGCTCCTTAAGCCAAGCATGTCTTCTAAGCACAGACCCAGTAACAGCAGCCCTGCAAGAGGCCTCTAAAGAATCAAAACCACATTGCAAAGTATGTTTTCCAACTTGTTCAGCAGAATGCATTAAGTCCTGTAAATCTTTATTTTCCACACAGTCAGGAATCAACATCATTTTCTGTTTAAGCAGTCCAATGACATGTTGCTGATATTTTAACATATGAAATTGGCAGTTTAAAGCTCTGATTGCCAAGGTTGCTGAAGTACAAACCTTTTTACCCCATCTATCCAGCGCCCCTGGAGTCTCTATCGGAAGGGGTAAGATTTTTAGCAGTAGAAGCCTTAATGCCCTTAGGCCCCTGAGAAATAGTCTCTGGATCTGCAACAGGATTTTTGAAAAGGAACTTGTGGGACTCAGGAACCCTGTAGTATCTGTCAGGTTTACTAGGAGCAGGAGGCAAGGAATCAGGGGCCAAACTGGATTCCGAGAAAACATCATCAACAATATCTAGTACAGGAGGTATAGCCAAAGGCCTATGCTGAGGTAGAAGGAGGAAATCCCTAAGCCTCTTTTTTGAATCAGAAAATTCCTGGCTTTCCCAGTGAAAATGCTCCCTTAAAGTACGTAAAGTTTCCCCAAAAGAAAAATCCTCAGGAGGGGAAGCAGAGGGAATAGAATCCTCTGCATCAGAATCCTCATAAGTAGGCAAGGACAAATCCAGGTCATCAGAAGAGTCAGAAGAAACAGAATCCTGACCAGAAGATTCATAATCAAGCTCAGCCCTAGGCCTCTTGGGGGGTGGTTGACTACCCCTGATTAGAGTTACTAGATCTTTAGCCATTTTTATCATTTGTTTTTTAGGCATAGGGGCCTGAGCATGTGGCCTGGGCATCGTTTTTTTACACATGGATCGAGATTTAGGCCTTAGTAATGAAGGAGGTGTCGATTTAATATGCAAGTCTGTAGGCCTGAATACATCCTCAGAAGCTGGTGCCTGCACAGCAGCTCCATACCCATCCAAGGTAGACACATCCGTGGGTTCCATAGTTGAAGTATCTTGCAGCATACCGGACTCCAAATGGGTCTCTGTAGAGGCCTCCGAATCAGAAGTAGCAGGTTATCAGGGGCTGTGAAAGCTCCTCACCGAGTACCGGTGAACTGGCGACTGGCTTAGGAGAATCGTCGTCGGCAGTTTTAGACCTCGGCGGCCTGTCTCTGTATCTTTGCGTTTTTTCAGAATCCCAGTAGTCGGATGGCTAACCAATGACATTTTGGGATAATTAAACCAAGAACCGAAACATTTAGAGGCAAAAATATACCGACGATGGATAGTACGCTGATTAAATAAAGCACAAAACCGACAGCAAGGTACGTCGTGGTCAGGGCCTAAGCAAGGAATACAGTACGAATGAAAATCTTTACAAGGTATTTGCTTTTCCACAAGTAATGCAATTACTAACTTTTACTGACATCGGTAAGGAGCAAGAAAGTTTCCCCAACGGGGTACTTAGCTTTAAGTTGAAGACTTCGGTTCTGAAACTCGAAAATGAAAATTTCAGGAGTCGGCCAACCAGCACTTGCGAACTGCTTCTGGCACCGCACGGCAAGAAAGACTGATGTAATGGCGTCGGCTGCATGTTTTTTACCCCTGACAACCTGACATCATGGAAGAAGGGACAGCAACTGACGCAGGACCCAAGACTTTGTTAATCAGGCCAACTGCGGCAACCTGCAAGCAGATTACCCAAATGTAAAGACTGCAACAGTGAAACACGAAGAACATCATGTTAATCTTTCAATTCAAGCAAAGCTTTACATGCCGACTAATGATTCCCTTCCATTTTACTTCAGTTTCTCCCTTAACCACTATGAATACTGTTCCACAACTTTGATTGTATGACATCCCTCTGCTACTCAAGATTTTTGATCAACTCAGAAAATAACCCCCAGAAAAAACAGTTGTTCTCAGTGTTCTAAAGCAAATTCCTGTACTGCTTCATTCCAAAGTTTAATAGCATCATCTGATTTTAACTGAACATATTATCTTATTTGTATGTGCTTCTATCCTCCAGATTTGTGTTATATCGGCTGTATTTCTTTTTTGGGTACTTGAGTATTGTCGCAACCAGATTCTTACGACAAAGAGTGGCCGTTTTCCAAGCCTTTCACACACATGCCACCAAATATAAGTATATGCAGTGTTTTCTGCTCAACAGTTTTTAGAATGCCCACTTAGAAAATGTTTTGTTGTCATGGACTGCAGACTCATCCCGGGACCACTGTCTGATGAAGTTACTTGCTCAGTCACATTTCGAGCAAACAGAGGTGGAAGACATCAAACTGTCTGCCTTTTCATTACAGGAAGCAGTTCAGTAAAACTTTGGAGCCTTAACCCTCTGCATTACCTGCCACATAGCACATATATAAATATTCCTACTTTATTTTCATTGTTATTATTTCTGCTGTTGCTTACTGTTTATTAATCAAGAAAAAGCAGTGGTCAGCTTTACCATTTTCGTGTGTTTCAACAAACAGTTTTATTTTTCCCATTATGTTTTCTATCCTGACTTGAGATGGCAATAAAAAAACTCTTATTTTTATGTTATATGCTGTCCTAATGCATTTCAGACTGTTTTTTTTTTCTTTTATGACCGACGTACAGCCACTTCAGGTGGAACACTTGTTCAATATGCTGAGACAAAGCAGACACACGTATGCAGAACCACCATCTTTTGGCTCAGACTTGTTTATTTGTAATGCACGCTAAACAGGAGGATGATTTTGGCTGTTATTTCTGCTGCCTAACCAATGTCATATAAAAGTAGTTAGGACTTTTAAACACCACCTTTCACTATTACGTATCCTCTTTTCCTGAGAACACTGAGAATTATGCTTGCTTAAAAATCTGGTTGTGATAATATGTAAGTACCCTTTGCTATCTCTGCAGAGCATGTCACTTACAGGAATAACCCACTGCTTCCAATCTTTCATGGGTTTGTTCGTGAAAACCTGTCTTATAACACTGCTTATACATCACCATACATCTCTCTCATTTTTCCCCTCTTTAATATGCCTTGAGCATCTGTTTCTGAGGGTCTCTGCTCTACCTCTCCCTGATTTGAAGGAAATAAAATCCTATATGAGTAGCCTTAAAACAGGCCCTCAGGTCAAGCATCCCTAATCCACCCTGTTCTTTTTCAAGTGTCAACTTTTTTCAGCTCATTTTTTTTTTGTCCTCCCACTAAAACTTCTTTAGTTCTTTCCACTTTAATTTCTAGGGCTGTGCACCTGGTTGACAGAAATTTGTTTGTCCCACATATTACAATTGGAATAGCTATAAAAAAATGTTATACGTTGAATTCTACTACTTTCATCCACAGAAAACATCTACTATTGTTTCAGTTTTTGCATCATTTTTGTAAAATCTGTTCACGCATTTTCCTGGTAGTTAGATTCATGTCTTCTTTCAGCCAAACCCCCAGATCTCTCATTCTGCTGTATTCCCAGGGTCTATATTAGAACATCGAAGTTTCAAAACTTCGAATGTTTTAATATCGACCCCTATTCAGTGAAAGCTGAAAACATCGAACATACAGAACAGCGAATTTTTTCTAGGGAAAAAATTTGCTGTTCCAAAACACACACACACAACACAAGCACACCAAATAAACAGCAATCCACACACATACACCTAAAATCTTACATCTAACCCTACACTAAACTATACACACACCACTAACTATCCACTTACCTTAACCCAAACCCTAAGGTTCGTCACTATCGCACACTCACCTCACCTGCGCCCTAACTCTAACTCACCTACCCTGCCCTAACCCTCACATCCACACAATTGCACACATACCTAACCCGCGCCCTAACTCACCTAACCCGCCCTAACCCTCACGTCCACACAATCGCACACATACCTAACCTGCACCCTAACTAACCTAACCCACACTCAATTGCACACTTACCTGAACCCGACCTGTAACTTTCCACCACAGCGCTGAAAATACCGAAGCAATAGAAACGGACAACCAAATTCTTTCCCTACGAAAAAATTTGGTTTTCTGTTGCTTCGATATTTTCAGCTTTCGCTGAATAGGGGTCGATATTAGAACATTCGAAGTTTTGAAACTTTGATGTTTAATATAGACCCTATTCCCACAGACATAGATACTTTTGCACTACATCATGCATAGGTGAATACTTTATAGCTTTATTTTTTTGATTAATTGATTTTGTAAACTATCTCAATGAATGTCTGCAAAATGCAGAACAGTTTCTCAAGGTCCCCACATCAGGATTTGTAATATAAATATATTGCCAACAAATAAATCAATCATAGCTGGATTTGAATGGAATGGTACTCAGGGGATATTAGGAAACCTTATGTATTTGCTTAAAGGTTCCAAATATAAAGTGAAGAGCAAGGGGGGAAGTGGACATCCCTGTCTAGTGCCTTTTGTTAAGAATACTGATTTATCTAATCCATCTCAGCACTTCAACTTACCTGGGATCTTTCATATAGTTTAGAAACTACATCTATCCATTTTGGGGTATATCAAAAGCTTCCGTTGTATTCCATACAAAAGCCCAAGTCCACTCTATCAAAAGCTTTTTCTGCATCAAGAATAATCAACATTAGCTTTTTTCGTGAATATGCAAGTTCTTTTTGTATGATTAAAGTTCTCTTAATATTTTCAAAGGTTTGATGGCTCACTATAAATCCATTCTATTCTATGTTTACTATTTTAATTAAAAGTTTAGTTAATCCACTCACCAAAATGGCTGCAAAAACTTTATAGTCGTGATTAAAGAAGAAACACATTCGACGATTACCAACACTTTAATTACAGTTCAGTTAAACACTTTTGTTCCTCCAAAACTACATAAAACCTTTAAAAACATAAATAATAATAAACAAGGGTTTTAAGTCCCCCTTCAAAGTAAACAACCGATAACACACAGTACATGAAGCACTGTAATCTATATAATTCCCTTATGGGGATAATCATGCGCTCTTTTTGTCAATTTATCTAATCAAACAATATATATAAAATATACAAAATTGAAATTCATAGTATAATACTGAACCACTGTGCAATACATAAAACAAGTACAGATGTACATCAATGTTAACATTCCATTGTA
The DNA here is from genome assembly GCF_019279795.1 of Protopterus annectens. Lineage (NCBI taxonomy): Eukaryota > Metazoa > Chordata > Ceratodontiformes > Protopteridae > Protopterus > Protopterus annectens. The sequence goes on along the minus strand of NC_056737.1, from coordinate 798,863,580 downwards.
ATTCATAATTAATAGTCTATATTCTTTCGACCTTTAACACACTTGCCATAGACATTTTTTCATTGATCCCTGAAAATTATTTCTTGTCCCTTTAAGTGAATTTGTGGGTTATCAAATTCAATGGAATGAATTTAGAATTGTTTAATTGCTTAGTATTTGGGATAGCTATGTTTTTAATGTAACGTGGTGGTGCAGCGGTAGCATTGTCGCCTCACAACAAGAGGTTCTCCCGTTCGATTCTCGGCTGGAGCACCTTCTGTGTGGAGTCTGCATGTCCTCCCTGCGGTCGAGTAGCGTTCGAAAGACATGTGTGAATGGGCGTGCCTTCTTTGACGGTTGGGCGGTGAGCTGGCACCGTAAAAAATCTACTGCCAATCATGAGCGGACTGGAGTTCCGCTGTGGTGACCCCTAACCGGGAAAAGCCGAAAGAAAAAACAACATTTGGAATAGCTATGTTTTTAATGTAAACTTTGATATTGCATGGATAAAACAAGGTGATGTTTTTAGTTCACATAAAGTTCCAGTGGAATGAAAGTGCTTAAGTGAACTTTTAGCTTCACGGTTTTGAGTGAAACAGTCATGGTTAAGTATGGATATGGGTCTGTAGAAACTTGGGTCTGAGATTCTTACCTTCCTTAAGAATGACAACCAACACCACTGTGCATCCCTGATGGCAGTACAACTCCAGCCAACAGAACACAATTTAATAAATTTTTCCATACTGATATTACCATATCACCCATTCTTCCCCAAACTTCAACTGGAATTTCATCAATTCCTGGAATTTTTCACGTTTGTTGATTTTGCATTGCTTCCTTAACGTTTTTGTAAATCTCATACAAAATAGTTATCTTCTCGATTTATTTTTGGAAGGCCTAATTGCTCTATGTACCTTTTAGCTTCGTACATTTCCCAAACATATATATATATATATATACACATACACACACACATAAATATATATGTGGGTCCCATTTAAGTGACCGAAGTTTCAGAACTCCGAATTTCATATGGCCAAAACCATATGATCTAAGTTTTAAAACTTTGAACACTTAAACAGAGATCTCCATACAGCACAAATGGGAATATTCCTTTTTCCTCACTGTAGTGCAATCTCAGAGTTGGTATATTTTAATAGCGGGGGGTGTAGGGGGGCTTGCCCCCTGCATAAATGTGTCTTAACTTGTTTTTTTTTTTGAATGTTCAAAGTTTCAAAACCTCGAGCATATGGTCCCGGCTGTATGAGATTCAAAGTTTTGAAATTTCAATCATTCAAAGTAGGCCCATATATATATATATTTCTGACAGTATTTTGCTATTATCTCCATGATTTTGTCTGGCTCAAGTCAACCATGACTCTGATCCCTAATTTTTCGTAATGAGCTGTTCTACTTTCTGCTGTCACAGTCTTTCAGCCAGTAGTTTAGTGGTTTTAGCAATGTCAAAAAAAACAGATGTTATATTGCTGTGTTTACTTATAAGTTCAATGTAATTATTTAAATTCTGATTTGCTCCTCTCAAGGTTTCATCTCCTTGACACTTGCTCAACATATATATGCTTCATCTGTAGCTCCTTCATTGTGTTCAGTGCAATGAAGTATTTTTTCTGCTTTCTGCCAAGATTTCATTTGTTTTGTGTAACACCTTACTTTTAATTCCCAGCTTGCATTTATCTCACCCTAAGTGACAAACGGTCACTCGTACTGAAACAATACAATATTACCTACAAAATTACCATCTACTTCTCACTCCAAGGAGACTTTATTGCTAAGAAGATAAGTCTAATGTCTGTAGTGTGACATACAGTGGCATGACTGGGTGATGCTCTCTTATTCCTATGTATATGTTCCATTGAGACACAGCATTGGTCTTCTCTAGCCCAAGTATTGGATTTAATTGAGAAGCACTGATCTCTCTCTTCCTTTCACCTAACTCCATCACACCTACTTTACCAAAGGTGTGCATGTACTTTTTTTCCAAGTATACTCCTTCCAGAACAATTATGTTTTGCTGAGGTCCCCTGAACGTATCAAATTCCACTCCCCTGATACTACAACAATGCATCAGTGAAAAGCACTGCTGCTAAGGTCACTTTTCTACCCTGCCAGCTGTCTTTTAGCATTAAGTTTAGAAATATGCAAAACAGAACAGACTAGTTTCAACTGTTGCCTTTGTGTTAACCCACTAACCCACTTACATTCTAGGACACTATTTTGATTAGGGACATTTTTGTCTCAAGTTAAGATCTGGGATCAGGGAAACTCACAAGTCATCTGTACCTCTTCTGAGCCAGACAGATCTCTCTAGACTTCAAAATGAAGGACTCCTCCATTCTGTGAAGGATGCAACCAAAAGACAAGCCCTCAGGAGGCAAAGCTGAGCACAAGGTGTCTTCAGAATCCGAGTCAAGGCTGAGGACAAGGTGTCTTCAGAATCTGGGCCAAGACATTGATAGGAGGGTAAGTACTCCTTATAAGCCAGCTCCTCCTCACCTGAATCACAGGAATCAGAGTCCCTGTAAGGGAAGATGTTAACCCCCCCCCCCCCCGAAGAGTTCCTGCCACAGGTTCCTGTTCCAGGAAAGGCATGAAATCTTGTGTCAGTCTGGCAAAGTCCTATGGGGGATGACCTGGGCTGTGGAAGTCAGTGACCTGGGCAGTGAAAGATGGGGGCAACCTCAAATGCGACTGATTTGAGACACTCGGGTTTGGGGCTAGTGGATGACAAGGCTTCAGGATGTAGAAGGGTGGAATAGAGTGGCTGCGACCTCAGACAGGCAACCAAGATCTTTCCTGACTACCACCAGAGGGCTTCTGCTCGCTCCTTCCATAACTGAGGAACCTGCTTCAGAAAGCGGACCTGACCGATACATATCCATTTCTGACTAAAGACGACTAGGAAGGAGTCAAAGACATGACAGCATCCAAAGGGGGTCACACCAGATGACTCAAAACCCACTAAAAACTGGTACAGAAAATTACAAATGTGCCTCACCTGAATCAACGATTTTGAGCTGGGGTTGGGAATTGGACATCATGCAGTTGTTGTCAGCCTAACATTCTTCTCCTTCAAATGCTTCTCCATGCATTTTTTCAGGATGTCGGACTAATGATCAGTGGACAACATTGCCTACACAGGCCTAACAGCATCATATCTAAAGTATCAAACAAGGGAGTCAGCCCTATGTCTACTAGTACTATCATTAAAATAGGCAAAGGACTGACCATTAGGAACATCGTGCATAGGACACCAAGCAATAGGAATAAGAGTACCTGAACGGAATGCGTTTCCTGCAGTTATTGACCTTAACAATCAGAAACAACTCCCAATGAAGGAACACTAAAAGGTTGCCTAACAGGGTACTTAGCTTTGATGACTTACTGGTCTCAGGCCGGCACTATGAACTGACGATGCAACTGTACGTATTCTTCATCAGACTAACATGGCAAGAATGAACTAAATATGGCACTGGCAGATGGCTCCTTTATACCACTGAACTTCTGACTTTGGATAGGGAGGGTATACAATAGCTGGGAATGATGAAAGTCTCTAGTATGCAGGCCAACCATAGATTCTTGCAGGCAGGAATTCCCAAGACTCAGTACTGCAATAGTGACTACAATGAACATCTCACTTTCCTTCTCTTTTCCACTATACAGCTCTACCATGATAATCTTCTCTTAGCTTTTCAACACTATTTGTAATTTTAATTTACTACCTTTGGTCACTAACCATATCATCTTTCAAATTTCCAGTAATTAAAAATAGGTTCAAAGTCCCTCAGGCTCTTATTTCCTATAATTTTACATAGTCCAAATTGTTCTCCTAATGCATGCCATTGATGATGTAAGCAGAATATTCACTGATCTAGTCCAATCAGTTGAGTCCTTCCTCACCCAACCTTCTCCCTCCTGTTATGCCCTTCTCTTGCTTTACTATGGACAGTGTAAACTATAATGAGCAAAGTCACTCTTGGTCCCACTATCAATTTAGAGGAAAATGTGTGCAAACAGACATCTAAAATTAACAAAAAAGCATTAGACATTCTTAATATGGACTTTCTTGAAGTGACAAAGAAAACTACCTAGGACCGGTTCACTATGCCTCTTACTGAGCACCTTGCAGTAGTCATAAAATAGCTAAATATCATATTTAATAGAATAAATATAATAAATGTATTTATACTGGAGGCAGAATATGTCTGATTGCTTACACATGCACCATCTGAAGCCTAATTAACTCCTCATTTACTAGAACAAGTACTTACCTCTTCCAAAGGAAATTAGAAGTTTGTGAAGTCGCCATATTAGTTGGTCTAAATTTTTGTTGCACAGTTCAAGAGTAACTGTTCAAATATTGCCTATAATTGACAAATGAGTTTATTTTAAGCTTTTCACTTCAGCTGTAAGTCTACTTTTATTGTTCCATAGCTTCAATTTCAGTGATCATTGCTCTTGCCTTAACCAAATCATCAATTTTCTTACGGTACTCATTTCTTACATTCTTTCAGTCATTGTCTTTCAAAAAAAAAACAGCAGCTTTGCTGGCTATTTTTCTGGTGCAGCCCCTGCTTGACCCTTAGACTTGGTGAAATATTAATCACTGAAACCCTATCATTTTTTCAATTTCTTTCTTTCCCTCTCTCAACTCTTCTGCATGGATCATCAAAAAATTTTACCCCAAGGTTAAGCATACTCTTAACAGAGCCAGGGAGATGATGTTGAACCTACAGTGCTTCACACAAGGGAACTAACACTTTTTTTTCAGATTTGATCTGAGCTGGGCAATTATCAACAAAGACTCTACTGATCCTAACCTTCAAGATGATGCCTTTTTTAACTGAAAGGTTTGAAATTTCACAAGAAATGACCAGAGCTATTTCCTGGCAATGGTGTGTGGGGGGCGTACAGTCAATGTACCTCTTCCTACCCTGATATCATTCACTGGGATATCAGTACAACTACTAACACATGCTTATAAATTCCTAACAGTTACTGCCCTCTAACTTATCTGAAAATTACATAAAGCACAAATTGTCTCTGTGGGATCTATCATCGTTTACTGATTTTCTCCCGTTTGGTCTCATGTTATACTATTTTCTCCTGCAACACTGCCATGTGATTGCATCGCAGATATCTCAACTGCAAGCTCAGAGAGGCCATCCTCGACATCTTGGAGATTTTTTATCATCAGTTGCTACACAGTTTAGGAATATGTCACTTATAACATTTCTGTATGTATTTGTTTTATTTTTTTTACTTACGGATTCAGCTGCCGGCTCTTCAATATCAGTCAAACTGCAGTTATTTTCACTGCTCTACCATGTTTTACAACTCCTTGGTAGAATTTTGTTTTTATTTTTCATCTTTTTCAGTGAATATTTTTTTCCTTAAAGCAGATTTTTTAGCTGACACAGATTACCTGGAGTTAAAACACTAGCCTTTTTAAACTGTAAAAAAAAAAGTTCTAAGTCTGGAGGATCCAGTTGTCTGCTTATTCTTGGCTAGCCATACCAGAAGTCCAATTTTATTAATGTACTCTTGCTAAGTTTTGCAAACAGTTGTGCTTGTAATTTGCTGTTATGCTGTCCAAAATATGAAAACAAAACACTGAAGAAGAACTGTGTGTTTTAGTGGCATAAAATACATGAAAATAATTATGGCAGATCTTTGATGATACACGGCAAGTCTTGAAAAGTATAAGACAGACTGTTTTGGATAAGTTGACAAAACTGCTACGGAGATGTACATGCCCATCTCATCTCTAAAGGAAAAATGAGTTGCATGCTACTAACAGTCATAATGAACAGGCTAAGTATTTATCCAACATGCAGATAAATTGTTTCAAACATCTAAATCAGCTGATATATAATTTAAACTGCCTGAATAGCTGCACAAACTAAAGCATGTTTTGGTTTTCTATCTTTTAATAACTACAGGTCCAAAATAAAATGCAGTTGCTGTCAGGTGAAAAGTTAAAACAGGTGTGGTTAAATGTGCAGTTAAATAAAAAGAAGTTATGTACTCACCATAATGTTCCCATGTGAGTTGTTCCATCTCGCCTTCATTCATCACTGATGGGTTCTGAGCCGATCCTCGGCTCCGACATGGCCGACTAGAAAGCTCAAAGTTCTCCAGTAGCTCAAGACCCCACCCCTTATCAAATAATGCACTGCTGGAATTACCTCAGATCTTGTTTGCTGCGTACCATATAATAGTACAATAATTATTCTGCCTAGGAATGAACACACATTGAAAAACCAGGATGAAGACAGCCTCCAGGTCAACTGCCAACCAGGAGGGGGAAGGAGGGAGGGACATGAGAATGAAGGCGAGATGGAACAACTAACATGGAACGTTATGGTGAGTACATAACTTCTTTATGTGAAGTTGTTCAACCTCGCCGTTCATTCATCACTGATGGGTAGTGTCCCTAGCACCCTGATCTTGCGTGGCTCACGGAAGTACACTCTTCAGAACCATAGAACCAAATGAAGCCCTGTCCCTGGAGGCCTTATCCATTTTGTAATGAGTTATAAAAGTGTGAGGTTTAGACCATGTGGCTGCTGCACAGATGTTATCCAAAGGCAATTTGGCTTGAAAGGTTGACGAGGTAGAAACTGCTCTGGTTGAATGAGCCTTTACCTTACTAGACAAGGGCATATTATGACAAGCATATGTATAGGTGACACAATCCGACAGCCATTTAGGGTTGTTTTAGCAACTGGTTTACCTTTTCTGGTCTCAGAAAAAGACACAAAGAGCTGATCTGATTTCCTAATGTCTTTTGTTCTGTCCAAATAAAATCTAAGTTGTCTATGAACATCGAGTTTATGCAACATATATTCCAATTTGTTGGTATGATTAGGGAAGAAAACGGGCAACTCAATGACTTGATTAATGTTAACCTCAGAACATACTTTGGGCAGAAAGGATGGATTTGTCCTGAGAGATACTCTGTCAGTATGCAAGACCATGTAAGGGGGCTTGATGGAAAGGGCTTGGAGCTCTGACACTCTACTGGCTGAAGTGATGGCTATTAAGAAGATAGTTTTCCACAACAAAAATTTTAGTTCACAAGATGATGCAGGCTCAAAAGGAGGAAGAATGATACGAAATAACAAAAAAATCAAATTCCAGGGGGAATAAGGTGTCTTCATTGGAGGCCTTATGTGAGAGGAACCTGTTAGAAAAGCCCTAGACAAGTGGTGAGCCATAATATTCAAACCATCAATTCCTAGACAGAAATTAGATATAGCAGCTAATTGTACTCGCACCATAGCCACCGCTGCTCCTTTGTTGAAGATTTCTGTCAAGAATTGTAAGATAGAAGACAATGGCGCTTGATAAGGGTCAGTGTTGTGGGAAGAAGCCCAAATGGAAAATCTCTTCCACTTACTACGATACAATTTTCTGGTGGAAGGTTTATGGGAAGCCAACAAAATCTGACTAGTGTCATGGGAAAGATTATAGAGCCTGGCTTAGCGGGGAATTGGAGCAGCCAAGCGGTTAGCTTTAGTGTCTGCAATGATGGGTGAAGCTCCCCTGACGGATGTGTCAACAAGTCCGGAATTGGGTCTAGGATCCATGGATCTTCCAGAATATGATGGTAAAGAAACGGGAACCAAATCTGCCGAGGCCAATGAGGGGCTATAAGGATGATTGTCCATCCCAGCGACTTTGCTTTCTATAAGAATTTGAGTATCAGGGGAATTGGTGGAAATGCATAGAGGAGAGCTGGGGGCCAATCGTGGACAACAGCATCCCTCGGGGAGTGACCTGGCGTGGGAATCAGGGCAAAATAGCTTCTGCATTTGTTGTTGATGTGACTGGCGAACAGGTCGCAGGAAGGCTGGACCCATTTGCGGAAGATCCTGTCCGCAATCTCTTGTTTGAGGGACCATTCGTGGGGCAATAAGATTACTCTGCTCAGTCAGTCCGCTATGACGTTGGATTTGCCCGGGATGTGCGTTGCCAACAGAAAGTGCTGGGATGACAGTGCCCACTGCCATACTCTGAGGTCTTCTCGGCAAAGGGGATAAGACTTGGTCCTGCCTTGTTTGTTCAGATACCAGACCACTGACATGTTGTCCGTTTATTGCAATTGTCCCTAGAGGAAGAGAATCCTGAAAGTATTGCAATGCTAGAAGTACTGCTCTCATCTCCAGGACATTGATATGTAGATGTGATTCTTGATCTGTCCATGTGCCTTGGGCAGTCTTCCCTGAAAAAGCCCCACCCCCCACCCTAGCAGGGAAGCATCCGTGGTCACAGTGGCAACTGGAGGGGGAAGCATGAAAGGGCGTCCTATTGTGACATGGAGACGTCAACCACCACTGAAGATCCTTCTTGCAGGAATTCGTTATCAGGATCATGTGACTCACTGGAAGTTCTTGGTAAGACCATTGTGTGAATAGAAGCCATTGAAGGATTCTCATATGCCTTGCTAACGGGATTGCTAGAATAGCTGCTGCCATCAATCCTAGAACTTTCAATGCCTCTGATTCTGGTGCTCTGTTCTTTGATATCAGGGACATGATGTGTTGGCGAAGAATAGAGATTCTTTCTGGTGGAAGGCGGAGAGTGGTGGTTGACGTGTCTAGTTCTGTCCCTATAAAAACAATAGGCTGCGATGGCAACAAGGCAGACTTTTCGAAGTTGACTGTAATGCCTAGCTGATTGCAGTGTGTCAGAGTAGCCTCTCTCGCTTGAAGAAGTTAATGCCTGGTGGTGGAGGGTAAGGAGCCAATCTTCTAGATACGGAAACACCTGGAATCCTAGATGCCTCAGATGAGCCTGACTACTGCCATGCACTTGGTGAACACTCTGGAGGCTGTAGTGAGACCAAAGGGCAGACCTCGGAATTGATAAAGATTGGCTCCCAGCCGGAAACACAGGTGATCTCTGGATGGTCTGGCCATCTTTATGTGGTAGTATGCATCTTTGAGATCTTTCAAGCACATCCAACTGTCCTTCCCCAAGAACGGGAGTATGGACTGTAGCGTTAGCATTCGGAACTTCTCTTTTCTCACAAATTGGTTGAGTCTGCTAAGATCCAAAATGGGTCTCCAGTCCCCTGTTTTCTTTGGAACCAAAAAGAACCTTGAGTAAGTTCCGAATCCTATCTGGTCTGCTGGGACTGGCTGGATGACTCTTTTTTCTAGCAATCAGCGTACCTCTATTGCTGCTTGTCCCATGTGACTGGGTGGAACGTCCAGGATTTTTTTGACGGGAAGAGGCTGGGTGGAGAACGGTATGAAATACCCTCTGGAAATGATACTTTGTACCCAACTGTCATTTGTTATATTTAGCCAGGCTTTGAGGTACAATGATAAGTGACCCCAGACTGCCTCCAGAGTAGGACAGCCGGGCCTCCCTTCAGGAGCGCTGGTAGAATTGACCAGAGAAGTGATCTCTGTCACCCTGGTGTTGCGGACCCCCTCTGCCACGAGGGCAGCATCTTCCAATGAAACCCCCTCCTCTGCCTCTGGAGGGGTGGTCTCCAGGTGTGTCTTGAAAGGCTCCTTGGGCTTTCCGGAACTACATCTTTCCCCCACTCTGACCTTTCGGAAAGGGTCGAGTAGGAGTGGAAAAAACGGACTCAGACGGCAGACAGAGTCTTTCCTTCTTGCTCACACCTGGTCAAAGTCTCCTTCACCTTTGGCCCAAACAAAGATGAGCCGTCAAATAGGGTATCAGTAAAAGAAGACAGGAAGGGTTCCGCGAAGGAACAGAGTTGCATCCAGGCATGCCTACGAAGAGCGATTCCTGTACCTGCGGCTCTACTCGAACTATCAGCTGCATATGATACGAGACGCATGGACGAGTTGACTATCAGGTTGAGGGTAGAGAGCTGAGTGGCAATCTTATTGGATACACTCGAAGCTACAGCACCCTGAAGAGTATCTCCCAACTCCTTAAGGAGATCTCTCTGCAGTCTGGTAAAATGTGTCAAGTAGTTCAGTGATCTGAGTAAGAAAGTTGCTGAACTGAACATGCGTTTCCCATATCTATCCATGATCCTAGATTCTCTGTTAGGAGGATGGATAGATGAGGAAGTCTCAGACATTTCCTTTTTGGTGGCTGCCGCCACCACCATGGCATCAACAGGTACTCCCTTGGTCAAAAAGGACTTATCCACAGAGGCTGAAATAAACTTATTAGGCCTCTTAGGAACAAGGTTCCATAGATTCTGGAGACTCCTACGCCCTACGAGAAACCAGATCCATAAGCTCATCATAGGGCGGAGATACCCAAGAGGTGGAAGGTTGAGACCCAAACGCCTTCAGAAGAACTGACTCATCCTCAGTAGGGCTCTTGGACTGCCAATCACCCCTCTGCCTAAGAATTTCAAGAATCTCCACAAAGGAGATGTCCTCAGAGGGGGATCTGGGGGACCCTTATGATTCATCCAGGTCAGTGTCCGATGTGATAGACTCCTGGAGTGAGTCCAAATGCCTCCTGTTGCATAATCTCTTCCCGGGAACCTCTACAGGGGGAACTTCTGGAGAGGTCTCAGAAGAGCAGGGAAGCGCCCTGTGGGGCTACCTGAGGCTCTGGGTCTCTATGCTTGGGACGACCGGAGGAAACAGAAACAGACACAGGCACTTTAGGGGAAGAGGAGGCCAGACCTTGACATGAAGAAGTCTTGGGGGACAACACTCGCCTCATGGCATCGAAAGCACCTCTGCTCCGATGAGGAGTCGATGGCTCCGATGGAGCCGCGATCTCCTCCCACACTGAAGCCGTGGGCTCAGAGCCCGAGGTAGGAGCCGAGGTCACCCAAGCCGAGGCCCCGAGAGGAATTATCGGCACCAAGTCGGTGTGGCTATCCGCCCCGGACCCGACCGGAGAGCGTCGGCTCCTAGAGTCCCCAGTCGGCACAGAGAACGTCCGAGCAGATGGCGCCTATGCACTGGAGCAGGTGTCGGCTCCAAGGGATCCACAATCATCAGGTCAGCCTCCTCCAGCTCCGAAGGTCCGGTACGGCTCGGAGGAGGAGGAGACAATTCAAAGGTAGTGGTCTTCTGCTCCGACGGTTGTGCCTGAGCCGACAGCAATTTAACTACACCTGGTGTCTAAGAGTTTCTGAACCAGCCGGTCCATATCCAGATCAGATAGGCTGGCAGAAGACCTGGAAGAGTGGATGGATGGAGCCGACTGGAGCAATATGGATGGAGGTTTTTCGGCAACCGGTTCCAAAGCCGTGTCCCGGTTCCGAAAAGAGCAGACTGTCGGCTCCGAAGGCAGTGGAGCCGAAGTCACCACACTCCCTGACCTCCTTCCTTTTTTGGATCTAGAATCAGTGGAAGACTTAGAAGATTTAGATGATTTACTGGCTCCATCCTGGTCAGACAATGCCTCAGAAAAGGGGTGTTTGATGATACCCCTTATCAATCAATTTCCTCTTCCTTTCAGCCAACACTCTTGTGGAGAAGGAGTGACAAACTGCAAGACTCTTGCAGATGTACCTCACACAAGCAGTAAACACACTGCACATGGGCATCTGTGACTGACATTTTCTGTCCGCAGTTTGGGCATTTTTTTAAACCCATATTTTGGATGTTTGTCTTTTTCTTCAGACATTACACAACTCAAGCACACTATTTAACTATGAGCTGTTTTCAACTAAGTAACTCACACAAACACACACACAGCCCAAAAGGGGCACTGACAACTAAATAATTACAAACAGTAATAAGAAATCCAAAAACAATAGTTCCAAAAGGGATCACTGACTAATCACTAAAGAAAGGGCCCAAGGCCAAAAGGCCGAAGGCAAGATAGATAATACTGAGGGAAGGAGTATAAACACAGAAAAACTATCTACTAGCAAGTATATCTGCTATTAAGAATAGAACAAGGATATATAAAAATGAAAAAAATATAACTTGCTGAAAGTTGAAAAACTCCTAATAAAGTCTCGATCCAAGCTGGAAACCAAGAGATCCGTGCCGTGGCAAACTAGATCTGAGGTAATTCCAGCAGTGCATTTTGGGATAAGGGGTGGGGTCTCGAGCTACTGCAGAACTTTGAGCTTGCTAGTCGGCCATATCAGAGCCGAGGATCAGCTCCGAACCCATCAGTGATGAATGAATGGCGAGATTGAATAACTTCACATCAGACGTTAGCTTCTGGTGGAGCAGAAGGACAAAGAACTGATTATAACCCAAAGGATCTTGACATTAATTCCAAGTGATTTGGGTGTTTGATGAAGCTGGCAGGGGAGGATAGGTGCATTCAACCTACAGCAGGTTAAGGCACAGCAGGATGAATATTACCATACATCCCTGAAGCTGGAGCAATGTAAAGTCATTCATAGTAGGTAGACTTTTGGCTCACCAAGCCACTGATTAGTGCAGCCTTCATAACAAGAGTGTGGCTGCAAGAAGAAAGCATTGTGGGTCACTGTAGGTAGCGCATCCTCCTCAGGGGCAGGTTTGGCCATACATAAATGTACTCATAGCCAGGATGCTGGCAAGGAAACCAGGCACCCTCATGACTGCCTGAATCATGGCCCCTCCACACAGTTGTCATCCCAACACTAGGAAAATAATCCTTGTTGACGGGGAAATGAACAGGCATGTCTAATTGGCAAGAGGCAAGCAAGGGGGCAAAACGAACATAGAAAAAATATTTTCTCTACATCTTATTTGCACTCCCATGCCTGCCGACCATCTTCTTAGCTGACTAATCACTTCCCACTGAGACAGGAGCTTTGGTAGCCATTTGAAAGCCACCACAATCCATTTACTCCTATCAGGTGAGAATCAGACAAGACAAGACAAGACAGGGACAACACCCAAGCAACCATTCTTTATGTTTCCTACCCCCCCCCCAATGAAACATGCACCCTCAAACTGCTGCAGCCTTCTCTGCCCACTCAAGGGAGGGTGCAACATTCCCTCACATACACCTCACAATGGCTACAGTTCTTCCTCAACCAGCAACTTACTTATGGCAATGGTCGCTTGCTCCAACCTAGAGTAACAGATGCACCAATCCATAGCAATTGAGTGGGTGTACCAACAATAGGTCACATGTTTCTCACCATCCTGGATTTTCCAAGGCCAACGCCACTATACAAACTTAGGTTATCTGGATCACATTAGGGTTGTCTCACTGCACCACAGAGCCAGGGCAAACACAGAAAAAAAATAGTAACAGAAATATGCAGAGATTTGTCAAAGCTGTAGACATACATGTGTTAAACCCATCTTTAAGGGAAAGGGGAACAGGAGAAATCCAGAGTCATATAGATCCATATATTTACTTTCTTGCTATGGACAAAAATGGAGTGGGTCATTTTGGATAAATTGTCAGAAATGGAAAGTGTTAGATGTGATACTACATATCAGCATGCATATATTGAAAATACATACATAGCTACCTGCTACGACACACTATAATAAAAATAAAAAAGTACAGTTGTGTACATGTACCATAAATGTAGATGTTTGAATGTATTCACTGTTGCAGTCATCACACTTGGGTTATCCTGCCAGGGGTAGCCCTCAGTCGGCCCCAGTACCAGAGGCTTAGTATTTCAGCATTGATTGCTGTCGCTCCAGGACTGATGTCAGGTCGTCAGTGGTATAAAATCAGGCAGCTGACGCCATTACATCAGTTTTTCTTGCCTCAACTGTCGGGAGCTCCCAAATAGGGAGGTAGGTTACGGTGGAAGACCACCACCAGTAGAAAGTAAATACCAAAAATTCTCTGTAAAGAGTGGGGAAGAGAGACAGAGAGAAAGACAGAGAGACAAGGAGGCTGGAAAACCAGGAGTGCAACAGTGAATACACTCAAACATCTACATTTATGGTAAGTGTACACAACTGTACTATGTTCTTCGAGTTTCACTGTCGCAGTCATGACATTTGGGTCGATTCCCAAAGCTGAAGAAAAGGGTGGAGGCAGTCAAGAAGTCTGGAGGCTGGCTGGAATGCCCTGCAAGACTGCAGTTGCAAAATCTGCCCTGGATTTGGAAAAGATAGGCAGATGGTAATGCTTGGTGAAGGTATGAACAGAAGTCCATGTTGCAGCCTCCAGGATGTGCCTCTGAGAAAAGCTGCAGAGCTGGAGATTGCCCTGGTGGAATGTGTCCTGAACCCCTTAGGGGGCAGTTTCCTGTGGTGTTTGTAGCAGAAATAGATGCCGTGTGTTATCCATTTGGAGATTGTTTGTTTAGATATGGCCTTGCCCTCTGGCCCTGCTGCGAAACTGACTAGCAATTGGTAGGTTTTCCTAGTCCTATCCAGGTAGGATCTGAGCTGTCTGTGCACATCTAGAGAATGCAGAATTCTTTCCCCCTTGTTTTGTGGGTTATGGAAAAAGGTGGGCAAATGAATTGATTGGTAGAGAGCCACACTGAACACCACTTTAGGCATGAAAGTTGGGTTAGTCCTGAGCAAGACTCTGTCAGCATGGAAAATGATGAAAGGCTCTACAGCCATGAGTGTTTGTAGCTCTGAAACTCTTCTAGCTGAAGTGATGGCCAGAAGCAAGGCTGTTTTCCAAGAGAGGAATTTTAACTCTGCTGAAGCTGCAGGCTCAAAGGTGGGTAAGGTGAGCTTTTCCAACACAAAATTAAGGTCCCAAGCTGGGATAGGAGCTCTTCTGGGTGGCCTTAAATTGTTAGCCCCTCTTAGGAACTGTTTGATGAGAGGGTGTGAGAAGATAGGTTGCTCTGTGCTGTAATGAGCAGAGATGGCAGGGGTATGAATTTTAATAGAAGAGAAGGATAGGCCCCCATATGTAGAAGGCCTGCTGGGTAATCCAGGATGAGAGGTAGGGAGGGCTGTGTTGTTTCAGCTCCTTTAGCCTGGATCCAGGTGCAAAACCTTTTCCACTTGTCAACATAGGATTTTCTAGTGCTGGGGCGTCTAGCCTCACTTATAACATCCAGGACTTGTTTGATTAGGCTGGCAGTTGGAGGAGAGGTCAGGGTATAAGCCAGACTGCTAGGTTCAGGGTCTGCAATTGTCAATGCATGAATTCTCCATTCTTCTGAATCAGAGAGTTGGGATCAGAGGTAGGTGACATGGTGGCAGGCTGCACAGCGTTGGGTACCAGTGGGTAAAGAAGATTGCCTTTGGTTTTTCCTCCTTATTTTGAGCAGTATCCTTGAAATTAGTGGTAGAGGGGGAAATGCATAGATCGAGAGGTTTACCCATTTGAAGGATAGAGCATCCACTTTCCTTGCCTTGCTGCGAGGTTTCCTGGTGCAGAATTTGCTGAGCTGGTGATTGGTTTGGGATGCAAACAGGTCCACCTTCGGGGCGCCCCATTTCTGTTACAAGGTTGAAGGTTCTGTGGTCTAGCTGCCACTAGTGTGGGTCTAGCAGTTTTCTGCTTAAATTGCCTGCCAGAGAGTTTAGGGAGTCTGGCAGGAATTGTGCTAGCAGGTGTATTTAAAGTGGCTGAAGCCGTGTGCCAAAGGGTCATGGCGAGCCTGCAGAGAGGATAAGAGTGAGTTCCTCCCTGCTTGTTGATATATCACATCACTGTGGAGTTGTCTGTTTTGATCACTAGAGGCCCCGGGGAAAGTAGGGGTCTGAAAGCTCTCAGAGCGTGCTGAACAGCTAGCATCTCGTTTTGGTTGATGAGAAGATGCATTTGATTTGGGCTCCAATGGCCCTGAATGCTCCTGCCGTCCAGGTGTGCACCCCAGGCATAATCTGATGCATCTGTGGTGAGGGTCTGGGCAGGGTGGGGTTGTGAGAAGGGAAGACCCTTGTTGTGGTTGCATGCTGCTGCCCACCAAAGAAAATCTTTCCTTAGACAGGGTATCATAGGTATGATAGTTTCCAGGTTCCTGAGAGTGTTGACACCAAAGGCTTTTTAGGTACCACTGTAGTTTTCTCAAATACAGTTTGGCATATGGAATGAGTAGAATGCAGGAGGCCATAAACCCTAGAGCTTGCAGGATTTTCCTTGCAGATAACTGGGTTCTGGTGGCTAGTTGAGAGAAGTAGCCCGCCAGGTAGGCTTGTTTTCTGGAGTAAGGAATGCCATCTGGGATGCTGTGTCTAGGCTTGCTACCAGGAATACAGTTTTTTGAGTGGGGACTAGTTTTGATTTATTTTCATTTACAGTATACCCCAGGGAGGTCAGTAGGTCCTTTACATAGGTCGGGTGTTGTAACAGCTTTTCCTGTCTGCCTGAATCAGGCAGTTGTCTAAGTAGGGATAAATTTGAAAATTCCTTTGTCTACAAAAAGCAATGGCTGGAGCAAGGCATTTTGTGAAAACTCTGGGAGCAGTGGATAAGCCAAAGGGAAGTGCAGAGAACTGAAAGTGCATAGATCCTGCCCTGAAACGTAGACATTTCCTGCAAGATTCCCTGACTGGGATGTGCAGGTAGGCCTCTTTTAGGTCTAGGGTGGCTAACCAAGCATCCTTGGAAAGCATAGGAAGCAGCTGCTGGAGGGTGAGCATTTTGAATTTTGGTATCACCAGGAAGGTGTTTAGAATTGATAGATCGAGGATTGGATGCCAGGTGTCCTCTTTTCTGGGTATCAGGAAAAGCCTGGAATAAAAACCTTGGCCTATCTGGTCTGCAGGAACAGGCTGTTTTGCCCTCATAGAGAGCAGGGAATGGACTTGCTTTTTGGCCACTGCCCACTGGTTTGGAGGAAGATCTTGGAACCCTTTTGGGGTTGGCAGAGTGTGGAAATAAAATTTATATCGCTGGGACACTATATTGAGGACCCATCGGTCGTTGGTAATAGAGGCCCAGTTGTTTGCATGGGAGGAGAGTTTTCCTCCTTGGGGCACAAACAGGTGGGCAGAGGTAAGGGGTGGAGGTGTAAAGTCATTGTGAGTTCTTTCCATACGGGGGTGGTTAGCACTCCCTATTTCTGAAGTGGAGGAACTTCATTGCTTAGATCTCTGCATTCCCTGGGACTGCTGTCTGGAGGGTCTGCTTCCCCTAGGTCTTGGCTGAGCTGGGCTGGAAGGGGCCAGAAAGGACCAGTGCTTGGATGGGCAATGCCTACTGAACCTCGGAGGCTGGACCTGTAAGAAGTCCAACTGTCTGCATAGATTTATCTTTTTCTTCCATCTTTTTTTAAGACCTCTTCTGCCTTGGTACCAAACAAATTGTCTTTGTTCAATGGTACTTCCAATAGTTTTGATTTGACATGGTCTGGCAAGGTTTGTTCCTTAAGGCAAGCATGCCTTCTAAGTACAGAACCAGTGACTGCTGCCCTGCAAGATACTTTTAGGGCATCAAAGCCACATTGCAAGGTGTGTTTAGTAACTTGGCTTGCAGAATGCATAAGCTCTTGTAATTCTTTATTTTCTGCACAAGCAGGAAAGGTAGGTACTTTTTGTTTGAGTTCCAATGTATGTTGCTGGTACTTCAGCATGTGGAACTGACAATTTAGTGCTCTAATGGCAAGAGTTGCAGAGGTGAATACTTTTTTACCCCCATCTGTCTAAAGCTCGGGAATCCCTATCCAAGGGGGTGGGATTCTTAGCTGTGGTTGCTTTAATTCCTTTAGGTCCTTGGGAGATGACCTGTGGGTCAGCAGTACTAGTTTACTGAAAAGAAATTTAAGAGAGTCAGGGACTCTGCAATACCTGTCAGGTTTCCTGGAAGCAGGAGGGAGTCATGAGTCAAACTGGATTCAATAAAGACATCATCCATAACATCCAAGACAGGAGGAATGGCTAAAGGTCTGTGCTGTGGTAAATCTAAGAATTCCCAGAGTCTCTTTTTGGACTGAGGATAGTCCTGACATTCCCATTGGAAATGCTCCCTTAACGTATGTAGGGTTTTACCATATAAAAAAATCCTCTGGAGGAGAGGCAGAAGGAATGGATTCTAATGCATCCAAAGCCTCATAAGCAGATAAGGGTTGCATGTCTTCATATTCAGAACTCTCACAATCATCGGACTCTTGGTCAGATAAAATTGCTAGGGACAAGTCTCTCTTTCTTTTGGAAGGGGTAGGTTGGCTTCCCGTAATAAGCATAAGGTCTTCCACCATTTTAAGCATTTAAGATTGAGGCATGGAAGCACGTGCCTGAGCTTGGATCATCGTTTTTTTAGGCATAGTTCGTACCCTGGGCCTTAGAAACTCTGTAGTTTTAGAATCAACTGAAGATGTGAAAGAAGTTGCTGGTTTGAGTCGAGTATCTGTAGTGTGAAGAACTTCCTTGGAAGCCGGTGCTTGCTCAGCGGCTCTAGACCCATCCAAGGTAGAGACATCCGCAGGATTCTTAGTCAAAGTAGAGTCTTGCGACATACTGGACTCCTAACGGGTCGCGGTAGTGGCCTGCAAATCCACAGAAGCGGGCATCAGGGGCTGCGAAAGAAGCTCACTGAGGACCGCTGAACTGATGCCTACCTTAAAGGAAGCATTGTCAGCAGTTTTGGACCGGTGTGGTCTGTCTCTGTCTTTATCCTTTTGTTTTTTATTTTCAGAAGATCGGTAGTCGGATGGCTTACCGAAACCATAAAGGAATACGGGGACTGAGAGCGGAAATATTTAGCTACAATAAAGGCCCAACAACATATAGTTCTGCCGTTGAACAAAGCACAAAAGCGACAGCGAGGTACGTCGTGATCTGGGCCTAAACAGGTGATGCAGTAAGAATGGAAGTCTTGGTGTGGTATTTGCTTTCCACAGGCGAGACAATTGTTAACTTTTTCTGACATTGGTTAGAGCAAGAAAAAAGGAGATCCCCAACGGAGTACTTGGCTTTAGAAGACTTCAATTCAGAAACGAAACTCAGGTAGTGACCGACCGGCACTCGTGCAAACTGCTTCTGCTTCGGGCTCCTCAGCAAGAAAGACTGATGTAATGGCGTCGGCTGCCTGATTTTATACCACTGACGACCTGATGTCAGTCCTGGAGCAACAGCAACCGACGCAGAAATACTAAGCCTCTGGTATTTGGGCCGACTGAGGGCTACCCCCCTGGCAGGATAACCCAAGTGTGATGACTGCAACAGTGAAACACGAAGATCAGCAGCTATAAATGAAAAAGTGTGCTGTGATTTATACAGACTTAACTTTAGCCTTTGACAAGGACACACACAACACTAATCAGTAAATTAGAACCAGATATTAATGTAATCTTGATAAACAAAAAGGACATAGCAAGTATCATACAGCAACTGGATAGGTAAAATTAAAGGTTGCTGTCAAGGTGTCCCACAGGGTTCTGTTCTAAGCTTAAACTTGTTTGAGTTGTATCTTGCAGCTCTCCTCTTTTTGATCTGAGGTGTTCTATACTCGGTATGCAGATGACATGAAAATGGGTAAAATGATTACATCTGTTACAGATAGGACATGCCTGCAAAAGAACTTGACTAAATTGACAATTGGACACAAGAGAACAATATGCAAATAAATACATCAAAAACTAAGCATGTAAGATTTGGATGACAGACTGAAGGGAGAATATTTAATACAGCACACACTGACAAACTAGAGATTTGTTTAAGAGATTTGGATGACAGACTGAAGGGAGAATATTTAATACAGCACACACTGACAAACTAGAGATTTGTTTAAGGGCCTCAGCATATGGGTTTTCAGCTTTGAATTTTTCTGCTCTATTGGTTAATGGCAGTTACAAAACTACATGCTGTATAAAATGATTTTTTTAAATCTAGGGAATCAGAAATGATGAAACAATTGTAATTTACATCATATCCAAACTATAGCACGGAAGTATAATATAGAAACCTTATAAGAAAACTAAAATGAATACACTGGAAAGAGTACATCAAAAATATACAAAGGGCATCCATGGATGTGAAAATTTAAGACACTATGAAATTAAAATATCTGCACTTGCACATTATTTCATACAGATATTTAATAGGAGACCTTATTCATGTATATAGGGCATTTACAGACTATGACTTGGAATGCTTAAAGTTATGAAAGAGT
This sequence comes from Protopterus annectens, assembly GCF_019279795.1. NCBI lineage: Eukaryota > Metazoa > Chordata > Ceratodontiformes > Protopteridae > Protopterus > Protopterus annectens. The sequence goes on along the minus strand of NC_056737.1, from coordinate 798,843,675 downwards.
AGTACAGAATCATCACACAACCTGTGTAGGGTGTTATAAAGGAATGACAGATATACTAATAGCTGCACTTAGATGCATGGAATAGACTATCAAATTATATTAAAGCAAGCACTACTTTTAGATATTTGTAACAACTACTTGGACACTTATTATAGGAATGATTGTTTTAGCACACTGGCACGCTAGAAGGGCATTATTGCCCATGCCTGAAATATTTGTATTAATAGGCATTAACACTAAACTCTGATGTCGTAAAGTGATGGTGCACTACATTTGACTAGCTAGCTCCAAAAATAAAAAGTTAAACACACTTCTAATGGCAGTCATATGCACTGTGAAAATGAACTGAAGTTGACTTCTGCTAATGTCAGTTTTTTTCAACTCAGCAAGTGAAAAATCACTACATTTAACAGTAGTAGCTCAGCATCTAATGATTCAGCGCAAACTTCTCCCCCCCTTCCCACCCCCCAAAGGAGCAAACGCCTATCCCAACTGAATGTAACCTCCCTGACATCACAGATGCACAGGTGAAAGCTGCCCTCTCCAAAGCAAAAAACACAGCATCTATGGGACCAGATGGTGTCCCAGGCAGTGTCTTACACGAGCTCCAAGAAGAACTGAACCCTCACATTAATTCACTGTTCAAACTTAGCCTTACTACAGGATATGTACCCAAAGAATGGCGTACAGCTACAGTGGTCCCACTCCACAAAGGCGGTGCCACAACGAACCCCGGAAACTATCGCCCCATAAGCCTGACTAGTCTGGTCTGTAAAGCTATGGAGCGTATTATCATGGAACTCATAAACAAAGACATTGGGAGCCTCCAGACACTGGACCCTACCCAATTCGGCTTTGTTAAGGGCAGATCTTGCCTCTTAAACCTAGCTGATTTGTTTGAAACAGTTACCAAAGCCACAGATGAGGGCAATGTAGTCCACACAGCCTACCTGGACCTCGCAAAAGCCTTTGGCACAATACCCCACTCGGGCATCATAAATAAGCTTACCAGCTTAAATATCAACCCCTATATCACAAAATGGGTTGCAAACTGGCTCAGAGATAGAACCCACATGGTCAGAATCGCAGGTGCCATGTCCGAATCCAAACCAGTTACAAGTGGCGTCCCACAGGGCTCAGTTCTGGACCTCTCTTGTTCGGTATATACTTCTCTGAGGTTCAGCCTAACACGGGGGGATTATGGCTGACAAAGTTCGCAGATGACTGCAAACCGGGGGCCATAATCGAATCTCCAGCTGACACAAGCACCCTCCAAAAGGGTCTCACAGAGACGGATGCTTGGTGCCAGAGCCACGGCCTCAAGCTAAATGCTAAAAAGTGCATAGTCATCCCCTTTGGGAAAAACAAGGTGCCCACAAATTACCACATAGGTGGTAATCCATTAAGTACGGAAGTAGTAATTAGAGATTTGGGGACCAACGTAGATAGTAATCTCTCCTTTGATAATCACATTGCCAAAATGGTTAGAAAGACCTTCTATATAGCCCACCTTATCACGAAAGGGTTAGCATCTACATCAAGAGAGGTCATTGTGCCCCTCTACTCGTCACTCATCAGGCCCATAATTGAATACAATGCCCCTTTTAGGATGTACCTTTCCCGACACCTGCAGCAACTGGAGAGACCCCAAAAGTACCTCACCAAGAGGATCATGGGCTACAAACAGATGTCCTATGCAGCTCGACTAAAGAAACTCCAGCTCTACTCAGGTGCTTACCGCCTACTCAGAGGCGATCTATGCCTGACGTACAAAGCCATGTCAAACCCAGAATTAATGGACATGCTCCACCTCAAAAAATCCAAGTCCCTTAGAGCTACACGCTCCAGAGACCTAAACCTCAGCACAAAAATAAATAGGACATGCTGGAGGGACAGATTCATTTCCCAGAGGCTCCCCTCACTCTGGAATAGAATCCCAATTCATGTTAGACATAGCCCCTCGCTGACCCTCTTCAAGCGAAATTTGGACGCGTGGATGGGAAATCGCAAATTCACCCCTGGGATCTCTCCTGTGTCCCTGCTAGACAGAGGCACAGTAAACTAATCTTAAAAGGGTACCTTCTGTGACCTACTTTACAGAGGCACAGTAGGCTAATCTAATAGGGAGGCGGAAGCCAAATACACTCTGGCTAGGCTTATAAATGCCCTAGGGCAGATAGCCTAGTATCTACCTATGAACAGCTGCAATTATGTGCTGTAAGAAAAAAGTTTACATTTAAAATGCTGTTCTGCACAAGCCATACTTCTCAACTGTCCAGATTTTTTTCCTCATAATTTTGGTCTGTTCCCCATAAAGTTTTTGTTTTTCTGGCAAATTGTTTAGGGTGAAGTCAGAAAATAATGACAGACATTTGAGTTTCAGACTTCATATCCTTCAGAAAATTCATGTTTATGCAAACTCTGTTATTCTAACAACTTTCCAAGTTTATAAGAGAAATATTTAAAAGTCGTCCCTATTTTTGGGCCTTTGTGCCCCCATTATTTATGGCTCTGTCCAAATTTCTTGCACTGAGAGGTTGATATGACACAAGCAAACAAAAGGTACTTGCTTCTTCAGCACATTTGTTTTATAGTGATAAGCTGCAGCCAGATAAGATACATGATAAAGTGGCACTCTTACTCGAATAATGATTTCCAGACACAAGTGTATGTAACACAGCACTAACATTGTCAATTTAAAATTTAAATGCAAAAGTAGTTTGCACAGTAGACAGCACCACTGACTACAAATTTAAATGCTGGGATGGTTTGGTTCCCCCTAAACTATGTTTCAGCTTAGTCTGGCCAGAAAAACGCCACGTGTGAGCTGTAATCAAGCACACATTCACTACTTAAATGACAACAGTGCCACTGATAAGGTAGGTGTTTGCTTAACAGCATTTGAAGCCAGCTGGCAGCAGAACAAAAAAATACATTCTTGCAGTTTCGTAACAGGGCTTTTACATGTATCACATATCAATTATACCTGATGAGGAGGTAGTCTGTACCCAGTAAATGAGAAACAATCTGTGCTAATAGTAAAGAGATGCGTCAGTCCTTGTTCTGTTTACCACTGTAATATCAGTCTGTCTTGTGCCATAAGTCAACTATTACTGCCTGGTGAGACATACCTTGAAGAATGGAGTGTTTCTATTGGTTACTTCATAAATACAGCCAAAATTAAAAATCTACCTAGAAATTATTAGCTTTCATGCAAACCTTAACCAGCATGTACTTACATACCCTAAAAACACAACTAATGAAAGAAGGTGTTTCAGAAGTCATCCATGTAAAAAAAACTCTTGCATCAGGGAGCAAATTGACTTACAGAGCTTAATTGCTGGCTTAACCTGTTAACACAGGCAGGTTAGCAGGACATCAGCACTGCATTAAATATAACTGGATGAGACACTTACTATAACATGAACTGTACACATGCATAATAAGAGTAAAGAGGATGTTTTACATGGTGTACAGGGTTTTGTTGATGATCGGTAACCCACCAGATGTGCAGTAGCAAGCACCACCCCAAGCCAGGATCACTGCACTCCAAAATTATTCAAGTAACCTCACACTGCTTACCATAATACATAAATAATTGAGAAGTACCCACATCAAACTAAGCACTCTGTAATTCTTCATTCAGCCTGTTTGTCCAAAATGAATGTGCATACCATGCCGAAACAGGAAATTTCACACGCACACACACAAAGATGTAATGTACAAAGTTTTCTTTTTGTTAGTGAAAGAAATTATGGAAGTTAACATTCAACACTGCAAATTACAGCCTAACCCTAACCCTTTTTCTGTTCGGCCATGGATTTTTCACTGTTATTTTTCATATGTTTACTCATTTCTTTTTATTATTAAAAAATGTACTACCTGTCTGCTTACTGGGGAAAAAATCGGAAACTAGGTTATTAATAGAAAAATAAAAAAAATATTTACCACTACAGAAACGTTTACTGTAAAGTTTTAGTTGTGTTTTAAATGAAGAAAGTGTATAAGAAGACATTACCACCTCAGATCTAGGAACCAAAAAGATATTTGTTTATCAGACCTGTTATATTTTTTTCAGGGTGAGGAACAAGTGTTATTTCCACTAAAACTACTATAATTAATCAGTGTTAATAACCGTTGAAAGGCTGTCCTGTAGATGTATGATGTTTACTGTAAAACCCTAAATAGTGTTTATATTATGCAATCAGTCTGAGTCAAAGTAAAGAACTCAATCGAGGCTTGTTACTAAACATGGGTTGGGACCCCTCTGTAGAAAGGACAGAAATGACTTACTTACCTAAATACTGCTGCCATACCTCTCAACCTCTTACAGAAAGAAATCTGGACAAAGCCATAAACAAAAGTGGTACAAAAACCCAAAAATGGGGACAAGTTTTAAACATTGTTCTTACAAACTTATAAATTTTCTGAAGTTGCATATTTATTGAACATAATTATTTCTTCATGTCATACTATAACACTTTCCTGCACTTAAGAGCTGTTTCTGGCAGAACAAAAAAAAGGGTTAGAGGTAGGGTTAGGCATTGATCATTTTTATAAATGATTATAACAAATTATTGTGGTGGTAGGAGCGGATTAGGGTTAGGCATTAATATTTTTTTTAATGGTTACAACAAATTATTGTGCTGGTAGGAGCTGAAGAGCTGTTTGTGGCAGAACAAAACAAGGGTTATGGTTAGGCATTCATTTTTTTAAATGATTATAACAAATGATTGTGCTAGTAGGAGCTGAAGAGCTGAAGAGCTGTTTGTGGCTGTTTGTGGCTGAACAAAAAAAATAGAAATTTAACCTGCTTCTGCATTAAAACCCAGTAAAGAATTAATGTCTTCTGTCTCTTCTTCTTCTTTTGGCTTTTCCCGGTTAGGGGTTGCCACAGTGGAACTCTGGTCCGCTAATGATTGGCAGTGGATTTTTACGGTGCCAAGTTGCCAGCCCAATGCCCAACCTTCAAAGAAGGCACACCCATTCACACACACCTACCTGCATGTCTTTAGATGTCACTCGGCCGTGGGAAGGACATGCAGACTCCACACTGAAGGCGCACCAGCAGAGAATCGAATGGGTGAACGTCTTGCCGTGAGGCGATAACGCTAACCACTGCACCACCGCAAATTAATGGGTGAGCAAAAAAATCAGGAACCTCTGCTTCTGAATTAAAACCCACTGATGAGTTCCTTTCATTAATGAACCTTGTTTGACTGGTCTGAATACCACTGTTCTATGTAAACTACTCACAAAGCAATGCATGCATGCTGACAGGCAAATCAGCATTCCCTGTCAATCATGCCACATTAGCGTATTACATCACTGGTATCTGCCTTGTCAATCACACAGGCCCACACCCATTCCTGCACAAAGTTGACCCATTCCTGCACAAAGTTGACAGTAGGTTACTGATCCTCAACAAAGCCCTGTACATATTCAACATGAAAATGCAGCTCTCTACTTTAGTAAAAGTGTTATCCAGTTCCTCTGAAAGAAGCTACTTTGGAACAGTTTGCAATGAGGTATGCTACATCACTGTTAATACTCTCATAGTCTGACTGTCCAAAAGGCCTATAAGTGATGGAATATAGGGCTACAGCTTGGACACTGGCACCAGTCACACCTAATGAATAAAAGTGGTCAATGTTTTAATCTCCCCCAAATAAACTAGATCATTCTTGGCAAAAAGAGGCAGCATAGTAAAAGGGGTGTGCACAATATATCTAGGTAATTTAACCAGCATGTTAACTACTGTGCACACAGTACAGAATAGGTTAGAAAGCGCAAGTAACAGAAGTACAGTAAACAGCATGTACTTCTATATAGTATTCTGATTATGCTCTGTTAGAAATAAAACATTTTCTCACTATCTCCAATGTTTGGTGGTGACATTACCTTCTGGCCATCCCTGATTTGAACAACATTCCAAGACAAAAGACAAAACTTCACCTCTGAAAATGGGGACAGCCTCTTTGGAGAATGAGTGTTTCTGGTACAAAAAAATACTCTGCGCTTTTAGCTGGTAAAGGGATTACAATTTGTAACCTCTGAAAACAATCTGCAGGATCCATTGGTCTGTTATGTTTAGCCAGTTTTGGAGGAAAAGGGTCAGCAGAGGATACCATTGGGGGGGGGTAAGAAGCAAAGGTAAGGATTTTAAGGACTGGGGAGGGAAAAAGGGGTATAAGCATTCTTGCTCCCTACTGTGGGGGTTGGACCCTTGGGCCTCTAGACCTTTCTGCCCTCTTGCTGCTACTTCCTCTTTGGATCACGCTTCTGACCTTTAGGCTGTTTCCCTCTACCCTGCCTCTACTACTACAGTCATTGTCTCAAAGGGTACTTCCTGCTATACTTGGGAACCTGATGAAGAAACACGTGATTATCTAGCTCCATGGTATTTCCTTTCTTCTCCAGTCTCTTAAAAACAGCTCTCAGGTGGGGCATTCAGGAGTTGCTCCTTGACCTCCTCTGGCAGTGAGACAGTACTCAGCCAGGAATGTCTCCTAATGACAGATGCAGCAACAGCAACCTTACATGTTGCATCCACAGGATCATGCTCTCACTTCAGAGTATGTCTACCCAAACACAAAGCAGTTTGGACCTGGGTTAGAACTATAGCTTTCAACGTGTCATCCTTAACTTCCCAGCAATCTTCAAGGAGCTGCCAGACAACATCCGCCTGAAACTTCATCATGTAGGTCTGACAGTTTAGGATTTTGAAGGTCAGGGTTGCTGCTTTGTAAACTTTTTTCTCAAAACACATCTAATATTAGCAGTCTATAGGACCACTGCACGTGGATCTACCACTGGGTTTTTATACAAAACGTACAAGGATTTTTTACCCTGTTTAAAAATAAATACAGTCAGGCCTCTTTCGAATGGTAGCTGGTAAAGACTTGCAGACTGGTTTCAATGATACTGACTTACAGACGTCAAAAGCAGCACTTTCTGAACTGGAGGGAGTGACAGGCTTATATGCATCTCTTCCAGGGAGTTGAAGCTTCTTTAGAGTGCCACTTGAAGTGTTTACTCAGCCAAGACAAGAGTACTTCCAAATGACATATTCTCTAAGGGAGATGCAGAACACACTGCACACCTTCATCATCTATTTAAAAAAAAAAGGTGGAAGGATAGCTGGGATCTATAATCATCTTCCTCATAATCCAAGGAATCAAAATCTTTCTACGGAGAGACTCTTTCCTTTTTATAAGAAGGTATTTCTGATATAGAAGTTGGCCTTGGGTGTGGCTGCTGACTTTGAATAAATTGTAAAAAAAAAAAAAAGTCCTGAATTAGGTATACCCAATTATGTGGATGGAGGATGGGTTTAGGAGAAGGGGTAAGACCATCAGGCAGCAGCTGCTGACATACAGCAGACAGGCCTGGCTGGGACATTTGGTTTGTAAAGGGTGGGAGGTGGCTAAAAGTTTTGTGAGCCTTTGGTGGACATATGTAGACTCTGACTTATAAATGATGATGTTCTACTTGACAATCATGATGGGAATACTGTCCTCCTATTTTGCAATTACTAAAATAACCTCTGAGCTGGATGGCTGAAAACCATCATCCATTTCAAAAGCAGCAAATATGACTTCAGTCTGGGAATATGTGCATTTGGCAAAAGGTGTGGCAGCCACCACAGGCCTCCATACTGGCAGGCTCTAGGGCTATCAAGTTGTTAAAGCTGCTCTGAAGGCTTGATTCCCTCAGACCACTGAAGAGCCTATGAACCTACCAGTTCAAAAGCCACCCATCAACTCTTCCCCTTTATGAAAGCTACTTCTTTTATTGGACAGGACATCTGTGCTAATCTGCTGCTGCTGCTGTGACGTAGCAGGCATGGAAAGTTTTCTGAGGACACCAAGTCTCTTTTTGTCCTAGTACAACTGCAGGTCTAATTCCCTTCTCTCTCTCTCTCTCTATATATATATATATATATATATATATATATATATATATATATATATATAAGGTCTATATTATATGAGCGAATCGCACAAATTGCGAGCGCTCATAATATCGAATGTACTGGATCTCAAAGTGCTTTTCCCTGAGATCGCGCTACAGTGAAGAATGGGATATTTGCCCTTTCCTCACTGTAGTGCGATCCCAGGGTTGGAATATATATTTAGCGGGGGATGTGAGGGGTGCAGCCCCCCACAATAGGAAGTTCGAGGTCTGGTACGTTCGATATTATGAGCGTTCGCAATTTGTGTGATTCGCTCATATGATATAGACCCTATATATAATCCCCTAACAAACCACTCAGTTAAGGCATTATCATCTGGTCCTAAGCAATATGAATAACAACTAAAGTTATCCTTATATGGAATCTTCGTTTTACAAGTTCACTTATTTACTTTCTCATCCCTCTCTAACAGAAAACAAGCAGGCAGGGTATTTCATTTAGATGCTTTAATAAATAGAAACACATCAGGATGGGTAGCAGCTTCATAAAATATAAATAAACTGGTTAACAGACAGACCTTACATACATACATATATACATCTCAATGGCTTACTCCAAAATGGCAGTCTAGCTTGTGCAAGCCCTTGGATAACTTCTTAAAGGTACACACACACACACAATGATCTACATCCTCCCTCTTAAAAAGATTGCCCTTTGTAAAAACAATACAAGAGTTAGACATGCATTACTACATACATTAGAATCAAAACACAATATTCATGTCCAAGTTGCTATGAATCTGTTACATGGCTTAGAGATACGACCAAATCTTGTAATATAACAATCTGGACTAAATTTAGCAACAGGGACACAGACTTCAGTGAGCAACTCGTATCAGGAACTTCTGGATTCGTCACAGGAATGGTAATGTCCTCTGAAACTTCTTCAAGAATTGGAACAACAGACAACTCACTCTGAGATAGACAGTCTTTCTCACAGGCTATGTGCTGTGGTATAGGCTCAGACACAGGTCTCAAATGTTTCCAATTCTGCCTAAACTTTGCTCCTTGTGATTCCACAATGTATGATCTTGACTCTACACAAACATTCTTCACGACACCAATCCGATCATAACCTTTGGACGTTTGCATCCTTACCACTTCTCCTTCTCGTAAAGGATTGAGCAGTTTGCTGGTCTTATCGTAGTAGGTTCATAGATTGGTAATAGGCTATCAGCCCTAGGGCCTATACAAGCCTAGCCATAACAATTCCCTGGCTATTTCTTCCCACGGTATTTACTTCCCTGGACCGCTGTCTTGCAGGGCAACTGACATGACCCCCGGGGTGAAGTTCCTATCTCCCATCCAATCATCAAGGTTCCTTTTGAAGAGGACCAAAGAGGCACTCTGCTTGACATGTATGGGCAGTCTATTCCAGAGTCTGGGGAGTCTCTGGGTCAGGAACCTATCCCTCCAGCATGTTTTGTTCATTGTGATGACAAGGTTTAGATCCCTGGAGCATGTGTCTTTGAGGGATTGGGATTTCTTTAAGTGTAGCATGTCCAACAGCTCTGGGTTTGATATGGCCTTATGTTAAGCAGAAATCGCCTCTGAGTAGACGATATGCGACAGAGTATAGTGGAGGTTTTTTTAGACGGTCAGCATAGGGCATCTGCTTTAGGCCTGTGATTCTTTTAGTGAGGTACTTCTGTGGCCTTTCCAGTTGTTGCAGATGTCTTGAGAGGTACATAACATAGGGGCATTGTATTCTATAATGGGTCTAATGAGGGATGAGTACAGTGGGATAATGACCGCCTTTTTTCTGGATGAAAAGCCCTTAGTGATGAGGTGTGCCACATAGAAGGATTTCCTGACTGTTGTGGCGATGTGGTTATTGAAGGTGAGACTACTGTCCACCTGTGTCCCCAAGTCTCATCACACTTTCGGTGTTTAGTGTGCTGCCGCCTATGTGGTAATTCACGGGTACATGTTTTTTTCCCAAAGGGGATAACTATACATTTCTTGGCATTGAGCTTGAGCCCATAGCTCTGGCACCAAGCATCTGTTTCTGTAAGGCCCTTTTGTACAATATCCACATCATTTGGGGATTCAATAATGGCTCCCAGTTTGCAGTCATCTGCGAACTTTGTTAGCCAGAGTCCCTTAGTGATGGCCTGTACTTCAGAGAAGTAGATGCCAAACAAGAGCGGTCCCAGGACTGAACCCCGAGGTATTTCACTTGTTTGGAGCTGGATTTGGAGTCAGCTACTTTTACAGTGTAGGTTCTGTCAGTAAGCCAGTTGGCAACCCACTGAGTGATGTAGGGATTAATGCCCAGCTTAGTAAGTTTATCTATGATTCCAGAGTGGGGGATGGTGTCGAAGGCCTTGGTGAGGTCCAAATAGGCTGTGCAGACCACCTTACCCTTGTCCACGGCTCTGGAGACTGATTCAAAGAAGTCAATCAGGTTCAGGAGACCAGATCGGTCCTTCATGAACCCAAACTGTGTGGGGTCCAGTGTTTGAAGGTTGCCAATGTCTTTGTTTATAAGTTCCATGATAATACGTTCCATGGCCTTGCAGATCAGGCTCATCAGACTGATGGGGCAGTAGTTCCTGGGATCCAAGGTGGACCCCCTTGTGGAGTGAGATAACTGTAGCTGTGTGCCACTCAGTGGGCACAAAGTCTGAGGTAGGACTTCTGGGTTAGGCGTTTCTTAAACAGATTGACTTTCACTGACCTGTTGTTCTCGACACATGGAACCAACAACAGAATACTGCTTGGTAATGTGGTTCTGGTTTGTCTCGGCAGAAGTCACTGAGCAGGTGAACCAAGATATTTATCATGAGGAACATTTCTGAGATTCAACAGGTTCAGGAAAACATCACTATTACCTCGTTTTGACTTCTCTAGTAACTGTTTTGCACTTTGAACGGCATGCTCTGCCAAACCATTTGACTGTGGGTACTCTTGGCTACTGGTGACATGAGTAAAGTCAAATTCTTCGGCAAACATTTTGAACTGTTGGCTTCTAAATTGCATGCCACTGTCAAAAATAACTATGTGCGGACTACCATGTACCACAAAATGATGTTTCATCTTAGTAATGACAGTACTGGATGTTAGGTTAGGAAGTAGGTCAATCTCGCACCAGTTGGGGTAAGAGTCTACTAACACCAAATAATGTTGACCATTCCACTCTAAGATGTCCATGGCTACTGTCAACTAAGGTAGTTCAGGAATCTTGTTTAGCTGAAGAGGTTCCTTCTGTTGACGTGGCTTTGTACTATTACACATGGAACATGATAAAATTGCTCTCTTAATGTCTTGTGACATAGAAGGCCAAAATACAAGACCTCTCACCCTTCTTTTGGTAGAGCCGGTTTCTGGGTAACCACGATGCTTGGCAAGATAGTAATGTACTGTTGTTGCAAGGACTTTGGAACAATTACTTTTGGACCTTTCATAATGATACTTTTGTCAGACAAAATCTCATCTCTGTATGGAAAATAAGGTTGCACTTGCGGAGGTAAACGAGATTGCTGAATGCATTGGCTTTCTCAAGATAGTGACTAGACGTTGGTGGTCTGTTTCACTCTGGATAGGTCTACCATAAACATAATCATGGAACTTCGAACATGCAAACAATTGTCAAAAGTTCTTTCTTAGTTTGGGCATACTGCATTTCAGTTTGGGTTGTCGATGCATAGGCAACAGTTTGACTCTCTTGTAGAATGACTGCATCAAGACCAAATTTCGAAGCATCACATGAAAGAGTAACTGGCTTGTGAACATCACAGTATGAGAGTTGGTGGACTAGCAATTTTCTGTTCCAGGACATCAAATGTTGCTTGATGTGGCTCTAAGACCATGATACATCTTTATGTGTCAGCTCACTGAGCGGTGCTGATAGTTGGCTTAAGTCTGGAATGAACTTGCCTAGGTAGTTAACCATGCCAAGAAAACGTTGCAAGGCTTGAACATTGTCTGGAGCTGGCATCTCAAGAATGGCTGTTTGTTTAGCAGGTTCTAGTCGTAGGCCTGTCCTGGTAAAATAAATGACCAACAAAAGTAATTTCTTGTAGCCTGAGTTTGCATTTCTGTGGACTGAGCTTAAAATTCACTTGATGTCCCCTTTCCTGAGCTTTTCTGAGGTTTCTGACAAGCTCAGCTTCATCATGACCTTCTACTAGTATGTCGTCTACTATAATAGCACAAGGATACCCAGAAAAAAAGTTGCTCCACTGCACGATGAACGACTTCACTTGCAGAATTTATCCTAAATGGCATTCTCAAAAATCTGTACCTGCCAAACTGAGTACTGAAAGTAGTTATCAATGATGATTTCTTGTTGAGCTGAATTTGCCAAAATGAACTCTCTGTATATAATACCGAAAAAATAGAGGCATTTGGCATCAAGGCTGAGACCTCTTTGACTGCGTGCATTGGATGATGAGGTCTTTTTAGAGCTTTGTTCAAATCTTGTGGGTCAATACATATTCTGATGTCCTCTGAACCGTTCTTATAAGCTACCACCATAGAAGATACCCATTCAGTTGGAGTTGCAACTGGACAAATCACACCTTGTTGCACCACTTTATCTAACTCGGCTTTGACTCTGTCCTCCATGGCTATTGGAACTTTATGAGCTGGCCTGATAAAGTACAGTTGTGTACACTTACCATAAATGTAGATGTTCGAGTGCATTCACTGTTGCAGTCATCACATTTGGGTCATCTGCGTGCAGTAGCCCTCAATCGGCCTGATTATCAAAATCTTGGGTCCTGCGTCAGTTGCTGTCTCATCTTCCGTGACGTCAGGTAGTCAGGGGTATAAAGCATGCACCCGATGCCATTACATCAGTTTTTCTTGCCCCAGATGTCAGGTGCCCCCCTCTAATGGGAAGCAATTAAATACATATATATATATATATATATATATATATCTATTTATATATATGTATATTAGATAATATATATATATATATATATATATATATATACATATATATATATATATATATATCTATATATATATGTATATATACACACACAAGGTTATACCTCCAACAAAAAAGCAAATACACCAAAAAGCTTTTAAGCATAGTAAAGGAAGAGTAGAGATATAGCCAAAAGAAGTCAGGGGGCTGGAGGGAGGGTAACCAGGACTGCAACAGTGAACACACTCTAACATCTACATTTATGGTAAGTGTACACAACTGTACTATGTTCTTCATGTTTCACTGTTGCAGTCATCACATTTGGGTAGATTCCCAAAGCTAAGGATGGGAGGAGGAATTTAGATAGCATTAGGACCAGCTATAAGGCCCTGCAAGACTGCAGTGGCAAAGCCAGCTCTGGATTTAGAGAAAAATGGCAAATGGTAATGCTTCGTGAAAGTATGTACAGAACTCCAGGTAGCAGCTTCTAGGATGTCCCTGGTAGGGACACCTCTGAGAAAGGCTGTAGATGCAGCCCTGGTTGAATTGGGGTCTAATCCCCTGTGGGATAGGTTTTCCATGGTGCTTATAGCAGAAATGAATGCAATGGCCTATCCATTTAAACATGGTTTGCTTTGAAATAGCCTTCCCCTCTGCCCCTGCAGCAAATGCCACCAGCAGTTGTTGGAGGTTTAGTCCTGTCCAAGTAAAATCTTAATTGTCTGTGCACATCTAAGGAGTGCAGTGTCCGTCCCCCTTTGTTCTGTGGATTGGAGAAGGTTGGCAAATGAATGGACTGATTAAGAGCCACACTGAAAACCACCTTGGGCATGAAGGAGGGATTGGCCCTGAGGGACACCCTGTCCGTATGAAAGATGATGAAAGGCTCCACTGCTATAAGGGCCTGTAATTCAGATACCCTTCTTGCTGAAGTGATTGCTAAAAGGAAGGCTGTTTTCCAACTTGCAGCTGGCTCAAAAGGAGGAAGAGTGAGTTTTTCCAATACAAAGTTAAGGTCCCAGGCTGGAGTTGGGGCTCTCCTGGGAGGTCTTAAGTTTTTGGCCCCTCTGAGGAACTGCTTGAGCAGTGGATGAGAGAAGAGGGGTGATTCTGTGTTGTAATGAGCTGAAATGGCTGAGGTGGGAATTTTGATGGAGGAAAAGAAAGGCCCCTGTGAAGCATCTCAGTTAAGTATTGAAGAATCTGAGGTAAATTGGGCGCTGCTGTGCCCATCTCTTGAGTTTGGTTTCAGGCACAAAATCTTTTCCATTTTTCAGTATAAGATTTTCTAGTACTAGGCCTCCCTGCCTCCAAAATGACATCCAACACTTGTTTACTGAGGGATGGTAATGGAGAGATTAGGTAATTAGTCAGGCTGCCAGGTTCAGGGTTTGAAGCTGAGGGTGCAGAATCTGGTTCTCCTACTGTGACAGCAGGGTAGGGGTCTGAGGCAGGTGCCATGGGGGCAGCAGTGATGCACTGCGCAAGAGGGGGTACCAGTGTTGGCGTGGCCAGTCTGGTGCAATCAATATCATCCTTGGTTTGTCCTGTTTGATCTTTAGTAGTACTTTGGAGAGGAGAGGCAGAGGAGGAAAGGCATAAACTGATAGATTTTTTTCAGCTGAAGGACAGAGCATCCACTTTCCAAGCTTGTTTGTGGTGAGTCCTTGTGCATAATTTGTCCAATTGGTAGTTCTGGGGGGAGGCAAACAGGTCTATATCTGGGCTCCCCCATTTGTTTATCAACATGTTGAAAGTCTTTGGTTCCAGTTTCCACTTGTGTGGGTCCATGAGATTTCTGCTTAGTTCGTCTGCCAGTGTATTTAGTTTTCCTGGCAGGAATTGAGCTTGTAGATACACTTTGTAGCTAAAAGCTGTGTTCCACACAGCCATGACTAGTCTGCAGAGGGTGTAAGAATGAGTATCCCCCTGCTTGTTTATGTACCACATAACAGTGGTGTTGTCCGTCTTTGAGATTAATTGTCCTGGAAGAATGTGGTCCTTGAAGGCTGTCAGAACATTCTGTACAGCTAACATTTCTTTTTGATTGATACGCAGGTGCATTTGACTTGGGCTCCATTTGCCCTGAATGCACTTCCCTGCTGGGTGAGCCCCCCATGCATAGTCTGATGCATCTGTTGTTAGGGTTTGGGCCGCAGGGGGCAGAGTGAATGGTAGTCCCTTGTTTTGGTGGCAGGCCTCTGCCCACCAAAGAAACTCTAACCATAGGCAAGGTATGATAGGGATCATTGCTTCTAGATCCTGAGAATGTTGACACCATAGGTTTTTTAGATACCATTGTAGTTTCCTCATATGCAGTCTTGCATATGGATTTGGAATTAGTAGAATGCAGGAGGCCATGAACCCCAAGGCTTGCAGTATTTGCCTTGCAGATAGCAGGGTTTTTGTGGCCATTAGTTTGAAGTTGTCGTCAAATGAATTTGTTTCTCTGGTGTGAGGAAAGCCATCTGAGAAGTTGTGTTCAAGCTTGCTCCCAGGAATATAACTTGCTGACAAGGTACCAGATGTGATTTCTTTTCGTTTATGGTGTATCCCAGACAAGTTAGCACCTTTTGTACAAATGCCAGATGACTCAAAAGTATGTCCTGGCTTTCTGCCTGAATTAGACAATTGTCCAGGTATGGGTACATTTGAATATTTCTTTGCCTGCAAAATGCAATGACTGGAGCTAAGTACTTTGGCTTATCTACTGTGCCCAGGGTATTCACAAAGGGCAGTGCAGAGAACTGATAGTGCATGTAGCCTGTTTTGAAGAGTAGGTATCTTCTGCAAGATTCCCTGATTGGGATGTGCAGGTAGGCTTCCTTTAAATCCAGTGTTGCCAACCAGGCATCTTTGCCTAGCATAGGAAGCAACTGGTGAAGAGTTAGCATCTTGAATTTTGGAATCACCAAAAAGGTGTTTAAGACAGAAAGGTCCAGGATAGGACGCCATGAGTTGTCTTTTCTGGGTACCAGGAAAAGTCTTGAGTAGAAACCTTGTCCCTTTTCCTCTTCTGGTACAGTTTGAATGGACTTTATGCTTAAGAGAGAGTACTTGCTTTTGAGCCTCTGCCCACTGATTTGGGGGTAGATCTGGCCACCCGTTTGGGGTTGGTAACGTGTGGAAGTGGAATCTGTATCCTTGGGAAACTATATTTAGAACCCATTTGTCCTGGGTAATGAGTTCCCAGTTTTTTGCCTGCAGAGCAATCTTTCCCCCTAAAGGAGCAGTTACTTGAGAAGTACTTGGAAGTTTTAAAGTTAAGTCATTGAGACAGTTTACCATATGGGGGAGTCTTACTAATCCCTGATTTGGAAGTAGGAGCCCCCCACTGCTTAGTCCTGTGCATACCCTGGGACTGAAGCCTGGGTGTTCTGCTAATTCTGAGTTTGGACTGAGAAGGCCTGGAAGAGGCAGTAAAGGGTCAATGCCTACTAAATCTTGCAAGGCTGTACTTGTAGGAAATCTTTAACAGTTTGCACAGATTTAGCTTTTTCCTTCATCTTTTTAAGAACTACTTCTGCTTTGTTGCCATACAGGTGGTCCTGATTTAAGGGAGCATCCAGCAATTTAGCTTTAACATGATCTGGCAAAGACTGCTCCTAAAGCCAAGCATGCCTTCTAAGTACAGACCCAGTCACAGCAGCCCTGCTAGATGCCTCTAGTGAATTAAAACCACATTGCAAAGTATGTTTTCCAACCTGCTCAGCAGAATGCATTAAATCCTGTAAATCCTTATTTTCAGCACAGTCAGGAATCAACATCATTTTCTATTTATGCAATCCAGTAATATGCTGCTGATACTTTAACATATGAAACTGGCAGTTTAAGGCCCTAATGGCCAAGGTTGCAGAATTGTATACCTTCTTACCCCATCTATCCAGCGCCCTGGAGTCTCTATCAGAAGGGGTAGGATTTTTGGCAGTATTAGCCTTAATGCCCTTGGGTCGCTGTGAAATGGTCTCAGGATCCGCAGTAGGATTTTTAAAAACGAACTTGTGAGAGTCAGGAACCCTGTAATATCTATCAGGTTTTCTGGGAGCAGGAAGTAAAAAGTCAGGAGCCAAGTTAGATTCCGAAAAGCATCAACAACAATGCCCAAAATGGAGGGATACCTAAAGGCTATTGTTGAGGCAGGAGTAAGAAATCCCTAAGCCTCTTTTTAGAATCAGAGTAATCCTGGCTTTCCCAGCAAAAATGCTCCCTAAGAGTATGCAAGGTTTCACCAAAAGAGAAATCCTCTGGAGGGGGGGAAGCAGAGGGAATAGAGTCCTTTGCATCAGAATCCTCATAGGTAGACAAGCGTAAATCCTGGTCATCAGAGGAAACAGAAATTTCAGAATCCTCTTAGAGGGCGAAGGCTGGTTCCCCTGATTAAAGTAATAAGGTCTTCAGCCATTCTTATCATTTGCTTTTTAGGCATAGAGGCCTGACCATGCAGTCTGGGCGTCGGTTTTCTAGGCATGGTTCGAGTTTTATGCCTTGAAGAAGAAGATGGCATCGGTTTAATATGCAAGTCAGCAGGCCTGAATACACCCTCAGAAGCCGGTACCTGCACAGCGGCTCCGGACCCATCCAAGGTAGACACATCCGCAGGTTCCACAGCTGAAGCATCTCACGGCATACTGGACTCCGAATGGGTCTCAGTAGAGGCCTGCGAATCTGAAGTAGCGAGTATCAGGGGCTGCGAAAGAGCCTCACTGAGTACCAGCAAACTGGCTTAGGAGAAGCAATGTCGGCAGCTTTGGACCTAGGCGGCCTGTCTCAGTCTTTATCTTTGCGTTTTTCCGGAATGTCGGTAGTCGGATGGCTTACCGAAGACATATCTGGATAATTGAACCGAGTACCAAAATATTTAGAAGCGTAAATATACCTACGATGAATAGTTTGTTGCTTAAATAAGGCACAAAACCGACAGCGAGGTACGTCGTGGTCAGGGCCTAGGCAAGGAATACAGTACGAATTAAAATCTTTATGAGGTATTAGCTTTCCACAAGAAATACAATTACTGACACCGGTTTAGAGCATGAAAAAGTTTCCCCAACGGGGTACTTAGCTTTAGTTGAAGACTTCGGTTCTGAAACTTGAAAACAAAAATTTCAGGAGATGGCCGACCGGCACTTGCAAACTGCTTCTGCTTCGGGCACCGCATGGCAAGAAAGACTGATACAATGATGTTGGCTGCATGCTTTATACCCCTGACTACCTGACGTCACAGAAGACAAGACAGCAACCGATGCAGGACCCAAGACTTTGATAATCAGGCCGACTGAGGGCTACTGCAAGAAGATAACCCAAATGTGATGACTGCAACAGTGAAACACGAAGAACATCTGGATTGACATCTGGGTCTAACTTCATGGAGTACACAACTGGAAGCTTCCCTAATTTGTCTTCGAAGAGATTAGCATAGGTAGAAAAAATGTACTGAGTGAAATTAGAGAAGTGGTCTTTTAGGCTAACTTGACGGACTTCCTTATTAAATGAAAGCAGTGCCATTTTCAAACTGTCTCGGAGCCCTGATAATGACTGAACATACCTTTTGACCACATAAAATAAGTTGCAGCATCTCATAGCAGAGTAACATGAAAGCACTACTGAGCCTTCAGTTTGAATTTCTTTGCCTCCATAAACAACAAGCTTCGCACACCTTGCCAAATCAAGACTTTCACCGTGACACACACTAGCAAATGTTTCTACTGACATAATATTGCACTTGGAACCTATGTCAACCTTGAGCACTATGGGTTTGCCATTTATCCAAAAAGTACAAAAAAACTTCATTCTTTGCCCTTAAATCTACTGCACTGACTGTTTCATAAAGCACTGACACACCATCAACATAAAGAGTAGGGTTGCAACTCTCTAATTGATCAACTCATTTCATAAAATGTTCCCTTTTAATAAAAGAACGTGAGCCTTTGATTTACAATTTTTTTTGAAATGATTCCATTTATTGCATTTGTGACACTGCTGACCAAAAGTTAAAAATTTCTCCCTTTAAGATTCATGACTTCCACCACAATTACGACAGTTGGCAATGAAACTGGGTTGGGGCCCATGCTTCGAGTTTGCTGACTCACTCATGCTTCACTGACGCTGTGCAAACCCTGGAATTTGCCAGAAAGCTCTGAGGTTTACCAGCAAGTGCTGCAGGGGTTACAGTTGCTGCCATGTGCTTAGGCCTGTTTCTTTTAACTATGTGCTGCATACTATCAACATGAGCTTTGCCACTGTGCCTTCTAGAGCTGTTCTAATTTGTAAGATTTGTGTGCTTTTCTGTGAGGTCATATATCTGACAAATTTCAAAGGCCTTATTCAAAGTTAAATCACTGTCATGAAGCAAAATCTTTCTCACAGCACGATCTTTTATACCACACACGTCTGTCTTATCAGCTCGTCCCTTAAATCACCAAATCTTCATGTTTTAGCTTTATTTCTCATGTTGGTTATATATGCTGCAAAAGTTTCACCAGGCTTTTGATTCCTTGTATAAAATAAGTGCCTTTCCATTGTAACATTTGTCTGGGGGTTACACATTTCTCTAAATTTATGTTTCAAGAACTCAGGGTCCTCTCTTGATTCAGCTTGTGCAACATGACAGTTTTCCCCCTCTCCAGTAGGTGTATACAAAAATGAACATTCCCTTTCTATAACTTCTGACCCAGCTAAATTAAGCAGAATAAATGCCTTTGTACTGTCATCTTTATCAGAAAATGCAGCCTGTAATGTCGTACTCTTGCTCAAACACTCTTCAGTTCTCAGCAATATTACTGTCAAACTCAAGTGCACTGGGTTTTCAAAATCCGTCTGCCATGCCCACAAAGCATGCAGAAACACATTGAAAATATGGCCCTTGTAATTATGTACAAACTGTTCTGTGAGCTTGTAATAACATTCAAATGCACAATAAACTCTTCAAAATACTGTACTTCGCGAAATATGCTCTGTAGTGGCTGTATTGTGCGAAACAGCTTTACTGTAATACTGCACAAACATGTAAATTCTTTATACACTTCTGATAACTCAGATATCTTTAATATGAAAAATACAGATTCGTTAGGCGCGTTTTGAAAAATGTGTTTTCGTTTTATGCAATTCAGACTATTTCAAACATTTTTCATAGTAATTCAAATATTTTATCAATATCAGACATATCTATGCGAATATCTTTTAGAGCATTCTGCATGCCTCGTTTCATATTTTGTGAATAAGAAATAGTGCTGAGCAAGTTTAATACCCAAAATTAGTTTCTGACCTATTTTGCGACATATGGATGATTCACTCTTGTATATTCCTCCAATTTCAACTAGGTACCCCTCGAACTCAAACTGAAGAATTTGGATTCCCTCCTATCCCAAGTCATTTTAGATACCATGTCCTTTTAGGCATTCCGCTTGTGACACCATGTTGCTCGTCCCTCTCTAACACAGAAGACAAGCAGGCAGGGTATTTTGTTTAGGTGCATTAATACACAGAAACACATCAGGATGGTTAGCAGCATCATAAAATATAAACAAACTGGTTAACAGACAGACCTTACATAGATGCATACTTATGTCTTAACAGATTACTACAAAATGGCAGTCTAGCTTGCACATGCTCAGTATTTATACACCTGTGCAGGCCCTTGGATAACTTCTTAAAGGTACAAGCACAGACATTGATCTACACATAACATAAGGAAGACTGTTAGTTTACCAATTAGAAACTGCAACTGCAGTTAACACAACACAAAAATTGCAGCAAAAGTTTCACAATGGAGTACATATCTGCTCAGTCTGAGTTGAAAACTTAGTGTAATGCAGGACTAATGAATGCTCTTTACTCAGCATAATACCCCTGAGGCAAGCAAGAAATAAATATGGTGCATGGTGCAGCTGGATGCCACTTTACACCAGGATGTGCTGATGTCCAAGAGAAGGTGGCATCTGCCCTGCTTAGCTCTGAGAATTAGGTCACATATTGAACTCAGCCTGTGAGCAGAGATTCCAGTCATAATGACTGCAACAGTGAAGCACATAAAGAACATATAAAACACTTACTGACCTTATGCCCAGAGTCTGGTTGTAACATACCCCTTCTGGCTGTTTTGAACTAAACAGCTTTCCAAAGCCTATGACACTGAACCTAACAATGTTACCAATTTTTAGGGAAAAAAAACCCTGGACAGTGAAAATAAGAAATTCATACAAGTAATACTGTGCAGACCTTTCCAGAATTTGATTTTACAATACTGTCTGTAAATTACATCTGATTGCAAAATAAAAGACAGAACTCCATAACCAAAGTAAACAAGTTGTTTAAAACTACTCCGGACTCTCTGCCTCGGTTAACGTCAGCAGAATATAATTCATCTATGCATTTACCTCAAGGAGTATTCATTTATTTTACATTTGTTTACCGAGAGTGTCCGACTGAGTCAAGATGGTCCGTTTTCAGGGGAGGCCCAGGGAGAAAAGCTCCAAACTACATAGTAAAACATTAAGTAAATACAATTGAATTGAGTGAAGGAGAAGACAACAGTAGAGATCCAAGTTACATAGTGAAACAGTAAATACAATAAAAAGTAATACAATTGAAATGGGTGAAAAAGACAAGAATAGTGCACAAACAGTGAAATAAGATAGTCCATGATATAATGGATTTCAAGTACTGTGTGCTGAGTACATGATATAAAAACAAAATGCTAATATCTTTACTAAACTATTATACATAAAAGATTTTAGAAAGTAACGATACTTACAGTGTCATCATTCCTGTAGGGATTCAGTCTGTTATAAACTGCTTCAATTACACCCCGTCTAAATGAAATTATAAAACAAATGCTTAGTGAATAATGCAAACATTTCATCACAATAATATAAAGATACAGAGTTGAACATTACCTGCTAGATAAAAATAAGTTATATACTCACCAGAACTTTACATTTAGCCGATATCTGTCTGGACACTGGAACTGGTCAATGAAGACACCTTATCACCACAGCAACAAAATTCTAGCTAGCTTGAACTCTGCCTCTATCCTTTAAAGCAACTTTCACAGCAGATCCTCCACATCAAGGGAAACAAGCAATCTCAGTAACCATCATTGGTATAATGAAGAAAGATACATCTGACGATATAGAGAATTTAGTAACCAAGAGCCAAATGAAGGCCTCTGGTGTTCAACTAGGCTCCTCCAAACCCAACAATTTGGAGGGGTGGAGTTGGTAGGTGTGTGGGTGGTTTCATTATCCAGATAGATACCAGTTAAATCTTGTATGCTGGCACATAACTTATGCACTTAGACTGGCCATGTCTGGACAGAATATCCAGCAGTCCTTGGATGGTTAAGTATGACAAAAGACCTTTTAGAATGAAGGCCCCAAAGAGGTTCTAGACTTGAAGAACAATATATCGAAACTGTAATGTTTAGCAAAAGTATTAAAGGTAGACCATGTTGGGAGCTGCAAAAATTGCATCGAAGGGCTAGTTCCTGAAGAATGCTGCTAATGTAGCTTGAACCCTGACAATATGTGCTTTTAGTTCAGAAAGGAGGGTTTTGTTACTAGATGAACACCAACACATGCAGTGAGATAACTTCTTTGATGGTGTTACCATAGCCACTTTCCAGCCTTGTTTCAAACTGGAAAATTAATTTAATAACAGACTGTTCCTTTCTGAATGCTTTAGTTCTGTGCAGGTAAAATCTGAGCTGTCTGTACATGCTCAAGTATTGCAACATATTACATTGTTGAAATGCCTTGAGAAAAAACACAGGAAAGTGGGTGGACTGATTTAAATTAGACTGTGTTGCAACACTGGCCTTGAAGGATATATTCTGTCTTTATGAAAAGAAACATAAGGAAATTTGGATGATACACCCTGCAATTCTGAGAACTGTTTGGTGGAAGTGATAGCTATCAGTAGTAATACTTACAAGACAGGAATTTATATTAGCAGAGCTGGTAAGTTTTATTTAGAATGAAACTGAGGTCCCACAGAAGGGAAGGATCAATCAGGGGCAACCTGGAATGGAACACACCTTTTAGAAATGTTTTACAAAGTCTGTGTGATTCTAGGGATGATAATGTAGTCCACAGATATGACAAAATTACAGCCAAATATACCTTTTAAATTAAAAAGGTCATTACTTGAGATATAGGAGTAAATAAGGTATCAGTGAGAGGTCTACTTGCTCATAGTGAAAATGATTGCTATTTACGTCTATAAATCATTCAGGTTGATGGCCTTTGAGAGGCTGCAATTAACTGTATAACCTCTACAGGGAGTTGTGGTTGCCTGTTCAACCTGTTTACAATAATAATGGAAGTCCCATAGATGTGTGTTGCTGTTAGAAAGCTATGCAAAGGGGTGGTCATTTTCTAAACTTGCACACCCCTCTGTAGAGGTGAAAAATCATGTTCTGTCCTGCTCTTTTAGGTACCATAGCAACACCACATTGTCTGAGTGGACACACTGCACCTTCGGGGATAAGCTCTTGAAAGGCCTGCAATGTTATGAAGACCATTCATCTCCAAGATGCTGGCATACAGTTTGGCCTCATATGTGGTCCACATGCCTTGGACCATCCTGTTCAAAAGGTGCCAGTATGGATGTGTCAAGTGGGTACTGCAGCTGTGGAGATAGGCTGAACAAAGAAAGTCCATTAACTGAGATTTTCTGGGTTCATCCACCAGAACAGATGCTTCTGACAAATCTTGGAAAGTTTATGGGTTTTGGCATTCTTGAGTGCCCACTGCAGGATTCATATAGTCTGGCATATTGCACTGTTTGAATAGAGGCCATCATAAGGCATGACGTTTTGAAGCCAAAGCTGCATTGGGCTTTCGGGATGTACTTAATACATCTTAGTTAAAAAAAATCTGGACAAAGCTAAAAATAAGATGGTGGTGGTGGTGGGGGGGGGGGGGGCAAAGTCCAAAATCAGGGACAAATTTTAAATACTGCTCTTATAAACTTTGAAAGCTGATAAAACAGTATGTTTTGCATTAGCATGCATTATGCATTTCTGAAGGATGAGAAGTCTGAAACTCAAATGCCTGTCATTAGTTAGTGACCTCAAAGATTTCTCAGAAAACTATGCATTTTATAAGGAACAGACCAAAAATATGAGGCAAAAATCTGGGCTAAGTGCAAAATTCTGGACAGCTGAGGAGTATGGACATGTTCAGAACAGCTTGAACTATTGCTGCAATCCTGCCTGGAATTAATATTGCTGTCTGTTAAACTGCATCCAACTGTCAGCCAATGAACATCAGAAACAGAGTGTTCTAGTTAAAATTTTGCTAAACTGAATGCAATCCCCAAGGACAGTCATAACTGGAGTAAACACTTCTTTTTTAATTTCTCCAATCTTTTGGGTTTCTAATACTGACGGGAATGGACCCCATTCCTAAGTCAAAGTGCAATTAAAGTTCATGAAATTAGCATGGTTTTAGTCTTTGATGTCAGCCAAAAGTGCTCTTTGCAGAACCCGCAATATGCACAGTAATAACTCCTGCAATTTGTACGAGGTTACATGGATTGGTAACATATCTAAATACGACTGTAGATTCTTTTTTATTAGCCCTGTTGCTCCTACTACTACTGGAAATGTCTGAGTATCTTTCTTCCACATTGCTCTTGTTTCTGCCTGCAAATCCTGATATTTTACGACTTTGTGTCTCTGTACGCAAGACACTGTAGTCACTGGGTGTGACAATTTCAATGATCAGTGCTACTTTTGTGTTCTTTTCTTGGACCACTATATCTGGTTTTCTAGCATCTATCTTTTGAACTGTTGGCAATGGGTGATTCCATGTGATATAAACTTTGTAGCTCATGTTTCCAGTATTTTTCAGCTACTTCAATACCATAACATTTGCACAATCCCCACTGCAACAGTCTTGCCATATTATTATGCCTTTCAGTATACAGTCCTTCCGCCATTAGTATGTCGCAACAAGATGTGTGTGACTGTTTCCAATTAAAACCAAAACTTGTCTGTTTCTCCCACATGTTCAATGGACTTTGTAAACCATCGCGTACATAACCCACTATTTTGGGTCGCCAATATTAACCTTTCATCTCTTGGTTTGAATTCACCTTTCCTCAACCATTCCTGCATCCATTCCTGATCAACATGAGGTTCTTCCAGAAGTTTTCTATACTTGCAACTATATTTATGCTTTTTTCTACATTTCTTCCCACCTCATCTAGTCCTTTTGCTTATGTTAAGTGTTCCCACTATAGATGCTGGGAGGAGCCAGCAGTGGCAGTGTAGACAGGGAAATATTTTTACTCCTAGAAACCATGTGTGTACTGTGACCATCAGCCATACACTTGAAGAACACCTGGGGAGCTAAGGTGACACCAAAGGCCAGGGCCCTGAACCGATGACTGGCACTCACCTGAAAGTACAAGAATTGTTTGATTGCTTCACTATTTTGATGTGCAGATACAAGTCCTGGAGATCTAAACAGCACATTCAGCCTCCTGCCTGCAAGCATGGCAGGACAGACTGTATTACGATCTTCCAGAATGACTTCTTTTTCACATACTGACTTCACAGGCTGAGGTCCAGAACTGGTTTGAGGTCCTGAGATTTCTTGGGCAAATGAAGAATCTGGACTATTTACGGTCTGAAGGGACCTCATGGATAGCTTTTTTGAGGGGAGATTTCTTTGCCACCTGTTAGGCCCCCCTCCTCTGATGGGATGAAACCAAGAGTGGGCAAGAAGGGCAGCAGTTTGGCTATTTCTGAAAATGGTATTGGATAACCTCTGGATATAATTCCCGAGATCCAGCTGTCTTGTTTGACAGCCATCCATGCAAGCAGATGCAGGAAAAGGCACCCCCCCCCCCCAACTGCCTCTTGAACAGGACAGGCTGGCAATCATTCAGTGTTCATACTGGTGAACCCTGGAAAAGGTCATTAAAACCCTAAGAAACTGAATAAAACTGCTAGTTACTGCTAGCTGTTTATCTAATCCTAACGAGCAAGAACATGAGAGCAATAAATAAATTAATCTGGTCCAAAACAACAAAAAGTTGTCCCTGAAACACTTCAGCTAAACTGAAGAGATTTTGAACAGCTTGTCTGTGGCAATGAGGTCTGGATAATCAGCTGGAAGCAGTGTGTTATAGGACAGGGAAGGAGCTCTAGCGAGCCAGAGTTTTGTTGTCTGCGTAGCAATAAGACATCTCTGGGTCATCAGTCAATCAGTTCTACTGTTCAGACAGGACCAGCCTAAACTGAAAGATAAACTGTACTGCATTTTCCCCTCCAAAGTGTCAGAACATGAAGCAGCTCTAGGATAACTCACCACATCATCAGCTGGATTTGATGGTTCTAGAACCACTGCATAACACAGTCAAAAGGAAGATGATAGTTCACAAACTTCTGATGGAAACCTAGGATGAGGATTTGCATGTTCAATTTTGGGTGTGTAATGAATGTGCTGAGCCCCCCCTCCCTTAGTATTGTGGTTAACTTAGTTAATGATCGACAGACCACGATGCTTTGCCAAAGATGGTCTGCACCTGTCGCCCCTGGGATTCAGGTTACTGGCTAAGGCTCTTGCCACCCCTATAGTGCCTTTTTTAGGCAAAGTTCAAAGGACAAAAACCACCACCTTAACAGGTACAAGCATGCAAAATCTGAAGGTAATGCAACTCAAATACTAGAAGTCTAAACCCCAAAATGCACTCTCTCGAGGCACTCCTAAAAATGGAGAACATCGATATCTGTGCAGTAACTGAGACCTGGTTCAAGGCTCCAGAGAGGACCCCTGCAATACCAGGCTACAACTCTTACCACACTTTTCGGCCACTAAACCAGGACCGAAACACTAAAGGTGGAGGAGTGTCAATATTCACCAAGGATAATCACACCACCAGGCTAGTTGCCCAACACAATGCGTCTGAAATTATCCAGGTGCAACTAACACTAGGTAAGACTGCAATCCAAATTGTAGCTTGCTACAGATCCCCCAACATACCTCAAGATTCTCACTACACCTTTCTAAACATACTGGAAAATATTAAGATAGAACCAAACACCCTAATACTGGGTGATTTTAACTACCCTGCCATTAACTGGGAAAACTACTCATGTACCAACACCTTTGCCCAACGGTTCTTGGAATTCATAAATTCTAACGCCCTGGATCAACTAATCCATAGTCCCACCAGGGGCTCCAATATCCTAGACCTGGTCATTACCAACATGGGAAATCGATGCTCCACACCTATGGTCACCCCCCCGTTAGTCAGGTCTGACCATAAGCTAATCACCCTTAACATCCACATCCCACCCCCCGGTAAGGAAACCTCCATAAAAAAACTTCTCCAAAGCCAACTTCATGCTACTCAAGTCAGAAGTGACAAACTTCATGACACCCATGCAGACGGGAACTGAAAGTTCAACTGCTGAATCCTACACTAAGGTACTGTACGAGCACATCCACTCATGAATGAATCGTGCCATCCCAAATAGAACCAAGATGCTCTCATCCAAAAAAAGGAAGCCAATCTGGTGGTCCCCTGCCATGAACAAACTTTACAACAAAAGGAAGAAACTGTTGCAGAAAAGAGGAAAATCCCAGGATGAAAAAACTCCCTTACCAGTCTCAATAAGAAACTGAGATCCCTCATAAAATCCTCCAAAGCTAGTTACGAAAATAAAATTGCCAAAGATTCCAAAGACAACCACAAGGCATTCTATAACTATGTCAAGAATCTAAATGGCAATGCTCAGATCTGTTCTGAGCTAAAACAGAATGGCATTAAATATACTGATCCCAAGGATATTGCCAATATCCTGGCAGATCGATTCAGTGCCAACTTCACCCCCCCTCTCACCCCCTAAATGGTCCATCTCAATACCGGAAGATTGCCAAATTCCGGTAATAATGGCCACACAGGTAAAAAAACGCACTCTCCAAAGCTACGAATACAGCATCCATGGGATCAGATGACATCCCAAGCTGTGTACTACATGAACTACAATATGAACTGGCACCTCACCTAAGTGTCATGTTTAACCATAGCCTCACCTCAGGTTTCGTGCCCACTGAGTGGCGCAGAGCTACAGTTATCCCACTCCACAAGGGGGACCCACCTTGGATCCCGGAAACTACCGTCCCATCAGTCTGACGAGCCTTATCTGCAAGGCCATGGAGCATATTAACATGGAACTTATAAACAAAGACATTGGCAACCTTCAAACACTGGACCCCACCCAGTTTGGGTTTGTGAAGGGCCGATCTTGTCTCCTGAACCTGACTGACTTCTTCGAATCAGTCTCAAGAGCCATGGAGTCCGCACAGCCTATCTAGACCTTGCCAAGGCCTTTGACACCATCCCCCACTCTGGAATCATAGACAAACTTACTAAGCTGGGCATTAATCCCTACGTCACCCAATGGGTTGCTAACTGGCTTACTGATAGAACCCACACTGTAAAAGTAGCAGACTCCAAATCCAGCTCCAGACAAATGTAGTACCTCAGGGTTCAGTCCTGGGACCGCTCTTGTTTGGTATCTACTTCTCTGAAATACAGGCCAACACTAAGGAACTCTGGCTAACAAAGTTCACAGATGACTGCAAACTGAGAGCCATTACTGAATCCCCAAATGATGTGGATACCCTACAAAAGGGCCTTAGAGAAACAGATGCTTGGTGCCAGAGCCATGGGCTCAAGCTCAATGCCAAGAAATGTATAGTTATCCCCTTTGGGAAAAAACACGTATTCGTGAATTACCATATAGGTGGCAGTACACTAAACACCGAAAGTGTGATAAGAGACTTGGGGACACAGGTGGACAGTGGTCTCACCTTCGATAACCACATCGCCACAACAGTCAGGAAATCCTTCTATGTGGCACACCTCATCACTAAGGGCTTTTCATCCAGAAAAAAGGAGGTCATTGTCCCACTGTACTCATCCCTCATTAGACCCATTATAGAATACAACGCCCCGTTTGGTATGTACCTCTCAAGACATCTGCAACAACTGGAAAGGCCGCAGAAATACCTCACTAAAAGAATCACAAGCCTAAAGCAGATGCCCTACACTGACCGCCTTAAACTCCAGCTATACTCCGTCACATATCGTCTACTCAGAGGCGATCTCTGCTTAACATACAAGGACATGTCAAACCCAGAGCTGTTGGACATGCTACACTTAAAGAAATCCCAATCCCTCAGAGCCACAGGGTTCAGGGATCGCGACCTTGTCATCACAATAAACAAAACATGCTGGGGGGATAGGTTCCTGACCCAGAGACTCCCCAGACTCTGGAACAGATTGCCCATACATGTCAAGCAGAGTGCCTCTTTGGCCCTCTTCAAAAGGAACCTTGAAGAATGGATGGGAGAAAGGAAATTCACCCCGGGGATCACGTCAGTTGCCCTGCTAGACAGGGTTCCAAGGAAGTAAACAGTGTGGGAAGAAATAGCCACGGAATTGTTATGGCTAGGCTTGTATAGGCCCTAGGGCTGACAGCCTAGTACCAACCTATGAACCACACATTGTGGAAACATAATGTCTCTAAATGTTCCCTTTTCCAGTCCTTGTATAAAAAGGAAAAAGAATGCTTGCATCACATGGTTAAAACTGATGCTTCTTGAAGCAAGAATTACAAAGCTTTCTCCCAGACTTGTAGTTTTAACACAAAAATAACTGTGGGTTAGTAAAATAATCTGCTGTAAACGTTTCCACTGATAAAATGCTACCCTTCCAAAGAAAGTACAAGACTGCAGCAGAACATGAAGTATTCACGAAGTATCCCATAAAAAATGGGAAAAGTAGGAGTGTGAAACTAATCTGAGGCTAGGGAACAAACACCTGGCAGCCCACCTACTGGCTACTACTTCTAGACTAATGGTCCAGCTTTGCAGTAACTGCGAAGTATTTTCATGTTTTGATACCACCAATGTTTTTTTTTTCTCAGCATGTCTGACACAGTCACAACTTTACTATTTGTCTTCACCTTTGATAATAAACAGTACCTGATTTCAAGGTTGCCACATGAGGTTCACAGTTACCTGTATCATCAGGCTCTTGATCCTGGAACTTTTGTGGTTTGGAGACTGGGTACTACACTATTTAGATTATAATTTTTTCCAGATACAGGAGAGGAGTAAGATATAGTTTTGC